>NC_036656.1:3428694-3576194 GCF_002806865.2 Cucurbita pepo subsp. pepo | reverse complement strand
CTCCAAAAAGGAAGAAACCAGTTTCAAAGAAGAAGATGAAGAGGGAGAGATTGAAGCAAGGTATTTCGGCTCCTGGAGAGTAATAGCCTAGTAGTAGTAGTTGTTGTTGTTGTTGTAGTAGTAGACGTTGTGTTCCTGTTTTTTCTTTTTTTTTTTCTTTTCTTGTTTGAACTAACAAGTTCTTCCCGTGAATTTCAGTGTTTGAAGAGTTGTTTCGTTTATGCTGTTCAAATCTAAACATCCCAACTAGAAGTTTATCGTCCCTTGCATCCGTAGAAATGAGAAATATGAATAAGAACATAGTTTATATGATATGTTATGCTGTTCTATCTTTCTAAATTAGGAGGATTGAGAGAGATCCATTGGATAATAAAATAATTAGGAGGATTGAGAGCGATCCATTAGATATTTGGCGCTTGTCTATTCTATTCTAGGGTTGATTTTATATTCTTTTGTATTCGGTGTTCATTTTTCCTATTTGTAAATAACTTGAAATGTCTTTTTTCTCATTTCTAAATAACATAGAATGTCTTTTTTTCGTTTTTTCGTTTGTAAATAACTTGGAATGTCTTTCTTTTCGTTTGTAAGTAAATAACTTGGAATGTCTTTCTTTTTGTTTGTAAATAACTTGAAATGTCTTTTGTCCCGTTTGTAAACAACTTGGAATGTCTTTTTTCCGGTTTGTAAATAACTTGGAATATCTTTTTTCCGGTTTGTAAATAACTTGGAATATCTTTTTTCCGGTTTGTAAATAACTTGGAATGTCTTTTTTCCCGTTTGCAATAACTTAGAATGTCTCTTTCCGTTTGTAAATAATTTGGAATATTTTTTTTCCGTTTGTAAATAACTTGGATTGGAATGTCTTTTTTCCGTTTGTAAATAACTTGGAATGTCTGATACTTGTGTTGCATGTCGCATATCTTTTTTTCTGTAATACCTGTGTTGTATGTCGCATGTTGCATATCTTTTTTTCTGTGTTGTACGTTGCATATCTTTTTTTCATTTGTAAATAACTGTAAATAACTTGGAATGTCTGATACTGGTGTTGCATGTATTTTAAACCGAGCGAAAATTTACCATATATTTTTGTCATTTTATCGTGGTCTGAAATTAAATACTCTCTTCTATATGCTCTGAACGAATAATAAGAGGCTCAAAACCCTAAAAATCATAAAACAAGGTTTCAATTATTGATATGTTCATTGTGTATCTTCGAGAATTTTCTTTTTAATTCTAAGACAGTTATTAATAAACCAGTTCGGTTTAAGAAAAAAACAATATTTCGAACCTCAATAGTTAATATTTTCTTCTATCTTCACCAAAGTAATCTCCCTTCATCTTCACCTCTGATAAAGCCACCATTACTAAAAAAGAATGAAACATTTGGCCATAAAGTATAGTTTTAAATTTATGAGTTCAAATGATAAAAGAAACATACAAATGGAAACATTCATCCTCACCAATCTTTTCAACATACATATTCTATGCATAAAAGAACAGTATATTATCCACAAATATGACATGCCGTCTCATTCATACAAAACCTCTTCACTGTATATTTTCTTTTCACTTATATAGTTTCATGCAGATTCAGCCGAAAGGCACCAACCACTGTAACAGAACATGAGAAACGAAGCACGATGAGGATCTCAGACTCCACGCCCCATGTTCTGTTCGGTAGGTGGGATCATGACTAACACGGGACGAGCATTGAACCCGGGGTGAGGTATCCTTCGACGGAGTTCACGACCTTCCTGGCAAAGTGCACACGTGTGGCACAAGACGTGAGTTGCAAAGTCGCAGACAGATTCACAGTGCTCACGCTGAACTTCGTCTTCGACACAGAGTCCGCAACAGCCACATGACCTATGAAACGCCTCGCAGTTACCCTGTTCATCAACAGATCGAATCAAAGTGGTTTCAAATCAGAAGCCAAGATTTAATGTTAAGAATGGATACAGATATCAAAGAAGTAGGTTTAACTTGCCTCTAGATTGAACGTTCGGCGGATACGGATACGGGTGGGAAACGTAAACCATGGAGCAAGGCAGTTCCAGCCAAAGAAAGAGGTTCCAATTAAGTAGAGACCAGAATATGACATGCAATGATTTGCAAATGTCCCAGGAGTAGTCCCAAGTCTCTCTGCATTGCTTCCATACAGCAGACAAGGAGCCACACTTCCAAGAAGACCTACAAACAGTCATTGTTAGTTGCTTTCCCTTATTCTCTCTAATTTCATTTCAGTTACTTTCCATTTTCATCACTTCTTATACAAAAAAATGAGCTACTAATTTTATTGTCGTGGGTTTCTTTTGTAACAGCTCAAGTCCACCGCTAGCAGGTATTGTCCTCTTTGCATTTTTCTCGTCCGAGCTTTCCTTCAATGTTTAAAAACGCGTTTGCTAGGAAGAGGTTTCCATACCCTTATAAAGAATGTTTTATTTTCATCTCCAACTGATGTGAAATCTCACATCATTTTTGTTATTGATTGCAAGGATGGTTTTGCTTTGGCCTCTTCCTTCTCCCACCCCTGTCTTTCTGGTGGGATGCAGCAATTTCTTGCAAGAACATTGTATGCCTTCAAGGAATGTTTCTCTCTTTTGCCTTCCCTCTTCTCACAATGTTCTCGAACTTACCTTCCTTAGATGTCAAATGTGATTCTGACAACGGGGACCCTTAGACTCATTATGCTATTCGACTGAACTCGTTGTCGAAAGGTTCGTAGCCCTTTCATTTTATAGGGCCGAATAAGCCACAGTTCTATTCCCAACTCGAATGAGAGGGGTGGGTGCCTAGTTCACCAATAGGATGACTATCAATTACCTCCTGTCTTTTTTTATTTGAAGTCCACATCCACCCCACATTGGAGACATGAAGGATTTCCTTATTACCTCACTTGAAGATTCAAACGCACAACCTCTGATTAGGTGTTATATAGAGACCACAAGTCTTAGCCATAGGGTCAGCCCCTTCTTCTCCCCCATGAAGAAAGAGATCAGTCAAACATTACAACCAAGAAAATGCTGGCATTTATTTAAATGCAATTCGAGTCATTGATGGCACCAAGAATTAGACTTGGGTATTTAATGGAAACTTAAGAGAACTAGGTAGAAGACTTTTGAACTTTATGAACAACATTAAAGACTTGTTTATTTCAACTGGTATGAAACAGCTGGTTATGGACAGAAAATTCAGCTAAACATCCTTTACTGCCTATAGCTGCCCATAGAAATGGTAGCATGGTATTAGAGAACCAAGCAATTATGCATAGCCCAGATCTTTTCTGAAACTCTATTTCAAGAAATACACAATACTACCTAGGATGAGCTAAGAGTTCAATGATCATCATGAGAATGAGCTACGGTTCATATGATTTCATAATCAGGCATCCTTATCATCTGATTAATCTCTATAAGATCATTAATCAAGAAATAAAACTACAATAATAGGGGAACCGATTGAAAATTGTTGGAATTAGAGGACGATCGGATTCAAATTGGTGAGAATCCTCATATTGAATCTTCGAGGATAAAGAAATTTCCTCTCGGATGCAATCAGAAACCCCAAAAATCAAAGAAAAAGAATCACCGAATCAAAAAACCTAAACTCACAGAAAAAACTCAATTCCAATAACAATCAGAAGAAGGAAGCTTACAAACTTCAAGATCGCTGCTGCAGAACTCATCGTGGCGACCGAGACAAGCGCAGAGACCAGTTTCCCATTGAGGCCGACCAACCGGCTCGCCGACAACACTGCCATCAACGGGCAGCCCATCGGCGGTCCATCCATAATCGCCACCGGTGCCCTTATTCTCCTCCGCGGCATCTTTCCGAACAGGAGAGGGCGGAGGCACCGCATCGGGCTTAGCCGCGGTGGAGGTGCGATGGGTATCCTTCTCATCCGCATTTTCAACGACCTTGCCGAGAAGGGGGCTGGATTCCTCAAGGTTTTCGGCGCTGGCCATGATGAATTAGGAGAAGAACGATACAAAATTCAGAACCCAATGCGAAGAAATGGGGGAGACGAGGTCAGAAACTTAATGGAAGGGTGATTCTTTCCAAATTTTGCTCTCCTACCAGACGAACGGACGGACGGGAGCGGAAGAACTAAGATTTCGCGGCTCCGCACCGTTTTATTTGGGTTCGGATTACGCCCATACCTGTAATTAGCAAAAATTTAAAAATCATTTTCTTATTATTTAAAATATAAAAAAATATGATTATCTAAAAAAAAATTTAAAAAACACTCTTATATTAGTTCTTTTTAAAAAAGATTATCAATATATTTTAAAACTTGTAAAATTAAAATATTTATACATAATCTATGATCTATATGATTTTCGTGATATATTAAAATACCTATAATTAGCAAAAATAAAAAATCATTTTCAAATTATTTAAAATAAAAAAGATTTGATTATCTAAAAAAAATACTATTCTCAAAAATAACTTTAAACTTTAAAATATTAAAAAATAATTAAAAAAAAATACTCTCTATATTAGTTCACATAAAAATAGTTAATATTTTGTTTAAAAAATATTCCCTTTTAAAAAATTTATTATACATTTCTCTGGGAAGTGTTAGAAAGTGTTAGAGAGGCATTCCCCTTCTCAAATAATTAAAAAATAATCGAAGCGCTCAACATATCTCTCGCTGACACAGCTAATTCCTAGTAAGGTTCCAACACAAGTGTTAGAGAGGACTATTAGAAGTACGAGAGCTCACTTCCCATTTTAAATATGTAAACTAACTTACGTTCAACTCGACTCAGTTGTTCCAATAAAAATAATACTTTTAAAGTGTTAACCCATTTCATTATAAACTTTCTTATTACCGGGAGTTATCGACCAATCACATTTTTAAGATATTTATTTTTATTTACTTCCAGAAAATAGATATATTTGCAATGAGATTGATTATTGATTATGAATACAATTATATTATAAATAAAATACAAAACAAATTGAATCACATTGGGCCTTGGAATAATTACAGTGCCCGGCCCAACCCAATTCGATACATCTGGGCCCAATTCGTTTTATAAATTTTCAATTAAAATATAAAAATCTCTTCAAACTCATTAATTAAAATAAAATCTTAAATTAAGCTCGATTAGATATTAATTAATCTTGCTAAAATTTATAAATTTTAATATAAAATTTGTTTTTTTTTTTTAAATCTTATCAATTTTCATCCATATATATATATTTTATAATTAATTGAAGGCATATAAAAGTATTTTCTAAATTTTATGCATATATATATATATATATATATATATATTATAATCCATTGAAGGTATATAAAAATATTTTCTAAATTTTATGCATATTTTCTAAATTTTATGCCTATTAAAATATTACGTGAAAAAACTGAATTAGGGTCGATAATTTTTTATGATACTATGAGAAAGTTTCTCTCCGTTCATTTTTATAAAGGTACGATTGACGTTTTTTTTTTTTAATTTCTTATCATATTTACTAGAGATTGTACTATGACGAAAAATATTGACCGTAACTCAGATTTTTCATGTAATGCTTTAAATGACTCGATTAAAATCTTCTCGAGAGAGTTTGATTTGTCAGGTCTTATACTGGTTGCACGTTTTTTCTTCTTCTCCATTTTAATCTTTGTACCATGTCTAGTTAACATAGTAAGAGACTACAACGAAAAGAAAAAAAAAATTATGAACGTCCCGTCAGTGGCTTAATAAAAAAATGATTCAAAATAACCTGAAAACGAAACTATTTTAGAATGGTTTAAGACTTATAAATCACGATTAGAATATTAATTGTAGAACTCGAAATGGGCCATTTTAATAAATGAAAAGACGAGAATTTGTTCGACCTATGTTGAATAATAACGCTCTTTTTATAGATATATAAAATAATTGGAATTATGCATAAATTTATGAAACTACAAAATTAATTATAGAGTAATTGGTATGGTTTTATTTCTTAAAATAATTATTTGTTAATTATTGTCACATATGACACAACAACAACTCTTCAATTATTATATGGCAACTTCATTGGTGGTTAGAAATCAAGAAAAACATTACATAATATGCTCATATAATATGATGTTACATACCAATTATTCTAATTATATATGCATTCAATCAACTATCCTCCACCTACCAACCACGTACTATTGATGACGGGATTGTGTTCGGCGAAGAAGGATGAAATTAATTTAAATAATTATATAAATCAAGTCAACTTGAGTATAGTTCAATTGATTAGAGTGTATATCTTTGATCAAGAGCAGTGAGATTCCATATTGGTTAGAGAGTAGAACGAAACATTTCTTCTACATGTGTGAAAACCTCTCCCTAATAGACGCATTTTAAAACCGTAACAGGTCAAAGCGGACAATATCTACTAGTAGTGAATTTGGGTGTTACAAATAGTATCAAAGCCAGACACTGGGCGATGGTGACATTTTGAAACCGTGAGGTTGAGGGCCAAAGCGGACAATATCTACTAGCGTTGGCCTTTGGGCTATTACAAATAATATCGGAGCCAGATGTCGAGCGGTGTGTCAGTGAATACGTTGGGCTCCCAAGAGGGTGGATTGTGAGATCCCACATCGGTTGGAAAGGGGGAAACGAATAAATGTGTGGAAACCTCTCTCTAATAAATGTGTTTTAATATTGTGAGGTTCACAGTAGACACCGAATGGTGTGTTAGCAACGACGCTGAGTTTCGAGGTAGATTGTAAGATATGGAAATCTCTCCCTAATAGACGCGTTTTAAAATCGTAACAGGTCAAAGCGGACAATATCTACTAATAGTGAATTTAGGTGTTACAAATAGTATCAAAGCCAGACACTGGGCGATGGTGACATTTTGAAACCGTGAGGTTGAGGGCCAAAGTGGACAATATTTGCTAGCGGTGGCCTTTGGATTGTTACAAATGGTATTAGAGTCAGACACCGAGTAGTGCATCAGCAAGGACGCTTTTTAATACTATGAGGCTAACGGCAAACATCGAATAGTGTGTCAATTAGGATGTTGGCCCCAAAGGGGTGGATTGTGAGATCCGAAAATCTCTCCCAAATAGATGTTTTTTAAAATTGTGAGGCTGACAGCGATACATAACCGGTCAAATGCTAACGCTGAGCTTAAACTCTTATCGATGTTAAAAATTCGAATTTTTTCACTTTTATTGACTCAAAAAATGTAAGAGATTATTTTTTCGAGCCTATTTAAATTAAATATATTTAAAAATATATTAATTTTTTTTTAAAAAATTAACCCATCATTTTAATTTTCAATATAATATTTTTTTACTTAAATTTCAATATTACGACGACATAGTATTTCCTCCCCCACAATTTATAATGAAAGAGGTAGGGTGAGATGGAGATTTGACGGGGTCGGGAACAACCTCGTTTAGCTAACGAAAAAAATCTATTCTTATCTCCTCCCTCATTTTTCATTTAAACGAGAATTTTTCATTCCATTCATGGTGGTTCTTCTCTGAACTCTGACCTCACAAATTAAACGAGAATTTACTCTTTTTATTTATTTTTTAATTGTTATAAATTAGGGTAAAATATTTAATGGTTAAATGACACGTAGATTGCAGGCAAAGGAATCCGACGTGGATTGAAAGTAGTGGATTAATGGGGGACATGTTTGGTGGGTGACAAAATTAATACCCCTAACGCATCCAATGCCTAAGTTTTAATATCCCAATTTTCCCTTAAATTATGCCACTATTCTATTCTCAATTATTCAACCTATAATAATACNAAAAAAAAAAAAAAAAAAAAAAAACAACCTTAATTCAATATTTGTTAGACGGAGTAATTTAAAATTATTATTAAACGTATGCATTTAATTATTTAAAATCAATTTTTATTGGTAGAAAATCATGTTTAAAGACGTTTTTTAATACGACAAGAATGATTTTTGCCTATTTTCGTACCTACTCGAGCTAGACATCTAATTATTTATTTGAAAGTATAACGTCATTTAGTCGATAAATAAAATTGCAACTATTCAACTTAATTATTGCAACTATTCAATTATATAATTTTTCTCAAATATTTTAATTTTCATATAGTTATTAATCTCACCGACCATGTTTCGTAATGTTTAAAGAATTATTTCCATCACATAAATTTCTCTCATCGAGCTTCCCTACTTAAAGAATTGTCTCGTCAACAAATGGTGAAGGGCAACATAGGAATTTAATAAAATTATGTACATTAAACTATGTATTATGAATATGGGGCTTCAGAATTTCATAAAGCTTCAACTTCGAACATACCATTAGATAAGGCTAAGTTAGAAGTTTATTTTCTCACCTTCGATATCTAATAGCACTATAACGATCCATACCCATGATTTAAATCTGAATTCAGAATTTGAATTCGACATTTAATGGAGAGTTAGGAGTTTTTCTAAACTCTCATAGCTTTGTTTTAGGCTTTCCAAGATGCCTCGTACCAATGAATATGTATTCCTTACCTATAAATTCATGATCGTTCCCTAAATTAGCCAATGTGGGACTCTCTCTCACCAGAATGTACCTTATTAACGTAGATAATAACTTTCATTTCTTTTAAATATCTAATAAATTAGGAAAATAAGAATAAATAATATAAAATAAATAATAATAATAATAATAATAAGAGAATGAATTAAGTTGGGGGCATGTTGGGAAAAGCGCGTGGAACGGTGGTGCAATAATTAACGGTCACGAGGCCGCCAGTTTGGTTTTGCCAGTTGCCAGCTCCTCACTCCTTAATCTTTATCCGCTTCCCAGTTTTCAAACTAATCCCATTATTAACTCTTAATCTCTTTCTTAATCACTTATTTTTATTTTTATTTTTTTATTTTTTGCTTTTCCATGCCCTTTTTCGTCTTTTCACTTTTCCTTTTTTCTCTTTTTTCACTTACTTTGACTGTCTTTGTTCATTTTTATTTTTTACTTTTAATTTTTATTAATTTAGACTTTATACTTTTTTAATATTTATTTTGTTTCCATTTTTAAAAAAATATTGAGTGCATCGAAAAAATAAAATTAAAAAAAATGATCATATTGTTGTTAATTATATATGCTATAATTAAATAATAAGTGGGTTAATTAATTAATTATATATTTATTCATATGATATAATTGCAATAAGGTCTTTATACAAAAATAATTAATCTTACTTTCTACTTTAATTTATTTCCCATAAGAAACATTAGAATAATGTAAAAAGAAAAATAATTAATTTATATATAAAAAAATGTAAAACAACATTATTATTAAATGGGTCTACCTTAATGTTTTAAACTGTATTATTATTATTATCAATGATTAGGACCCGAAAATTATTTAAAGGGATAAACTCGGACTAAAATAGACCATAGTGCTAAATGACTTTAATACCCTTCATTTATGTATTTATTTATTTATTTATTTTTCTATATTATAATTATTTTCTATTCCGAATTTATAAAGCCTTAGTTATTCAATTTCATAAACGTGCTTTTTGACTAATTGACAATATTTTAATTTTTTTTAATGAGAATTAGTTACATATTAAAATGAAAATTAAACTAACATTTTATTTACTAAAAAAACATTATTTAAAAAGTTCAATTATTATTATTTTTTAAATGCACCTTGTATTATAAAACAATAAATTGGTGCAAGACTTAAATATTTAATTTTTTATTTAGATAAAAGAAAATTTCAATTCCCATTTTAATATGGAAATTTCATCCATAAATATTTTTAAAATATATATATATTTTTTTATCCATAAAATTTTGAAAAGGCAGCCACCTTGAAAGAATGCATAGTAGCAGCTCACTATAGAGCGTTCTTAAGCTAAGCAATTGAAAATACCTTTCAGATTTCTTCTCGTGGAGTTCAGTGGTGTAGTGTTAAGAGGTCGGGGGACGTGAAGACATGACCCATTTCTCGTTTATGCATTTGGGTTTCTTTGTGTCTAAGAACTCAGTAAGTTGCACGGGTCGAATGTATATTGTAGCTTGAAGGTGTAATTAGGATAGTAAAAAGTAAGAAAAATTCAAAACCTCCATTAAAGTAAAATTTAAACCAATAAAAATGTACCTTTGTTTTAAATGGATTGGAGGGAGCTGTGAAGAAGAGGAAGAGATTCTTTTAAGATAGCGTGGTAGCTGTGAAGGTAATAGGACCTTTTTCATGGCTTTATTACCCAAACCCAAACCAAAACCAGGAAGTGGGGTCGTCTGATTAGCACAGCCCAGCTACCTTTCCTTCATATTCTCCTCCATATCATTCACCCAAGATCTGATTTCCCCCTTCCCCTTCCCCTTTCCCTTCTTTACCATTTACAAAAAGCCATATGGAGAGAGACAAACTCTAAATCACACCCTTCCCTCATTCTTCGCCTCCAAATGGGTCCTTGATTTCAAGTAAACACTGAACAAACCAACCTCTCTTCAGATCTGAATCTTCTCTTTCACTCTTTTCAGGTTCTTTCCCCATTTTTTTTATTTTGTTACTGTTTCTTGTAGCTCTTTGCTGGTTGTTTTTGGGGTTATTCATTGCTGTTCTGTAATGGGGTTATGATTTTGTTTGAAATTTCAATTGGGTTTTCTTTGTTTTGAGTTTTTGAGTTCAGTAATCGAATGTTTTGTTCTGGGATTATGATTTCTTGTCTGAACTACCAATTTCTCCACATGGGTTTTGCAATGTTTGGTGATTCAACTCGATAAATCATATGTTTCTTCATTGTTGTGGAGTTTTCTGCTCAAATAGGAAAGAAAATAAGAGATCTAACACTGATATACTTCACTTATGGCCTTAAGGGGTTTTGGCTAAGGAATGTAAAGAAGATGGGAAAGAAAGAAACATGGTTTTCTTCTGTAAAGAAGGCTCTAAGTCCAGATCCCAAAGAGAAGAGAGATCAGGTATGGGACTTTTCTGAGTATGTTTATGAGTTCTTGTGAGAAGGAATGTTGATAAGTTTGTGATATTATAGCAAAACTCGAAGAAATCGAAGAAGAAATGGTTTGGAAAGCAAAAGCATTGCCATCCAGATTCTACACAGGCTGTGGCTGAGCCATCACCACCGCCCCAGCCAGAAGAGGCACATATAGTTCATTCAGTGAGTGAAGAACACAATGAGCCTTGCTCTGTTGAAGTTGCTACTGCAACAGAAGTGACTTCTGCAGCTGCTCAGGCTAATGAGGCAAGTGTTTCTACTTTTGAGCCTAATGTTGCTACTCCGTTTGTTGCTGCCAAAGTCGTGCACGTTGCGACGGAGACACGATTTGTTGGACTATCTAAGGAGGAAGTTGCAGCAATCAAGATCCAAACTGTGTTTCGTGGATACCTTGTAAGAGTTCCTTATGAAAGTCTTGTCATCTTTCAATTGTAAATGTATAAATGTCTGATAGTTTTGGTGTTTTGCTTCAGGCAAGAAGGGCGTTACGAGCGTTACGAGGATTGGTGAGGCTGAAATCATTGATGGAGAGTTCTACTGTAAAACGCCAAGCCTCGAACACGCTTCGGTGTATGCAGACGTTGGCTCGTGTTCAATCTCAGATTCATTTTAGGAGGGTTAGGATGTTGGAGGAGAATCAAGCTCTACAGAAACAACTCCTTCAAAAGCATGCCAAAGAGCTCGAGAGCTTGCGGGTATCATTAGTTACCGTGCTTTTATCTGTGTTTGTTCTCACAACATTGAATCGAAAAGTGAGAGTTTTTTTTTTTTTTTTTTTTTTTTTTTTTTTTTTNTATAAGAGTGTAGAAACTTCTTCCTAGCAGGTGCGTTTTAAAACCTTGAGGGGAAACCTGAAAGGGGAATCTCAAAGAGAACAACATCTGCTAGCCGTATGCTAACGAGGACGTTGGGCCCTGAATGGGGGTGGATTGTGCAATCCCACATGGGTTGGAGAGAGAAACGAAACATTATTTATAAGGGTGTGGAAACCTCTGCTTAATAGACACGTTTTAAAACCTTGAGGGGAAGTCCGGATTGTGACCCATGAGTTGCACTTTGGTTTCTATTGTGATACTAAGTTAAGCCCGTTGTTAATGATTATGTTGCAGATTGGGGAGGAATGGGATGACAGTTTACAATCAAAGGAGCAGATTGAAGCTGGTCTACTGAGCAAATATGAGGCTGCAATGAGAAGGGAGAGAGCCCTGGCATATGCCTTCACTCATCAGGTGACATATTCTAACATTCTTATCCACAGCTTGTATGTGGTTTGTGATTTGAATTGTTCTACCTCATTGCTGAACTGTTCTGTTTTTGTTTTCCTTATCAACTTAAATGGTACCTGAAGTTGCACCGTGAGATCCCACATCGATTAGAGAGTGGAACGAGGATGCTGGCCTCGAAAGGGGTGGATTGTGAGATCCCACATCGATTGGAGAGAGGAACAAGTGCCAGTGAGGAAGCTGGGCCCCGAAGGGGGGTGGATTGTGAAATCCCACATTGATTGGAGAGGGGAATGAGTGCCAACAAGGACGCTGGGTCCTGAGAGGGGGGGGGNGGACGCATGGTCCCGAAGGGGGGTGGATTGTGATATCCCACATCGATTGGAGAGGTAAACGAGTGTCAGCGAGGACGTTGGGCCCTGAAGGGGGGTGGATTGTGAGATCCCACATTGATCGGAGAGGGGGAACGAGTGCTAGCGAGGACGTTGAGCCCTGAAGGGGGGTGGATTGTGAGATCCCACATCAGGTGGTTGGGGAGGGGAACGAAACATTCTTTATAAAGGTGTGAAAACCTCTCAAGTGGTGGACTTAGGCCGTTACGTGCACATTCTCCAACTGTCCGAGATCCGAATCTTCCCATTTCATGTTTTTTTTCTAAACCATTTTACATTCTTCTTCTTGAGCTGTATTTATTTGCTAGAGTATCGAGTTTTCGATGAATGAAATCCCGAGTTTGATTCGAGTATCGTTATCTGTCTACAGCAAACCTGGAAGAATTCTGCAAAGTCTGTAAACCCAGCATTCATGGATCCAAGCAATCCCACCTGGGGTTGGAGCTGGTCGGAGCGATGGAGCGGAGCTCGAGTTCACGATGCACCTGACCTGACAGGAAAAGAGTCAAACACCAGTCATTCCGGTAAGAAGACGACGAGTCGAGGCATTGTTGGCGGAGAAATCAGCAAATCATTCGCTCGATTTCAGCTGAACTCAGAGATGGATTCCCCAACAGGCAGCCAGAAAACAACTCACTCTGCTTTCCAACCCTCCTCAACTCCTTCCAAGCTAGCTTCATCTCCTAAAGTGAAAAAAATGAAGCCTCCAAGCCCAAGAATCCTCATGCTTCACGACGACGACTCGAAAAGTATGGTCAGCAGTATGCAGTCCGAAAGATCACGAAGGCACAGCACAGGAGGAGGAGGACCTTCGGCAAGGGACGACGATAACATGTCAACCACGAGCGCCGTTCGGAGTTACATGACACCAACTGAATCAGCAAGGGCAAAATCCAGATTGCAGAGTTCATTAGGAACTCCAGAGAAAGGATCTTCAGCAACAGCAAAGAAACGTCTCTCGTACCCTCCTTCACCTGGCTTGGCAAGACGACATTCAGGTCCGCCCAAGCTCGAAGGCGAAGTCGATATCGGAACAGCATCATCAATGGAGTTGGTGGCTAAATTATGCTGAACAAGATTGGATGAACTGAAGAAGATTGTTAAAATGGTTAACCTTACAATTTATTTGTTTTTTTTTTAATTTTATTCCACACACACCATCTATCACTTGAAATGATCCATGAAAAGGGAATTTGTTCATTCTAAATGTGTTTGAATGTGTTCTGGGAATCTGCTAAATTCTTGAGTTTGATACTCACAGGGCAAGGCAGAACATGTCGTGTGGGTCACTGCTATTTTTACATCTTCCATTGTGATTATTTTTTCCACGAACTTCTGTATTATTTTTTATTTATCCACTTAATTTCTTGATTACTCAAGTTAATCTGTGATGGCTCTTCTTTTCTCCATTTTATTGTTGTTGCTCTAATCCCATTTATAACAACCTCGCTGGCAGATATGCTCGTTATGTATTGTCGTCAGCTTCATGGTTTTAAAACATGTCTACTATAGAGTGAATCTAGTCCTACTCCGACCAGTACCTCGTATCGTTTGGTAACCGGCTTTGATACCATTTGTAACAGCCCGCTAGCAAATATGTCCGTTATGTATTACCGTCAATCTCACGCTTTTAAAACGCGTCTACTATGAAAAGGGTCTAACTCTACTCCGATCAATACCTCGTATTATCCGATTACTGGATTTGATACTATTTGTAACAGGTCAATTTCATTGCTAGCTATTTCAAATTTGAAGGAGAAGATATGGATGCTTTTAAATTTTTTTGCATTCCATCTTACAAATACATTTTATAATTATATTTATAGTTTATAATATTTTCTTTAATTGAGTCTGCCCAATTCTTTTCTCACAAATTTTAGTTGTTCATGTATGTCAAGGGTCTCGGGAACGTTGGAAAATGTTTAAATTCGATGATTTCGAATCAAATTTCGTAGAAAAGATCCCATAAAACACTTTGTATATGGGTTAAAGTTGAAACTCTAATTTGAAAACCGTACATAAATTGTTTGAAGCACGCTTGTGAAAAAACTGAATCACGATCGATATTTTTTGGCATTGTTGTGGGAATTGTTTAAATTCGTTGATTCCGACTCGAATTTCGAAGAAAAAAAATAGCCTATAACATTATACATACAAACATGAAAAAAAAAAAATTAAATTCTCAAAAATACCCTAACCATTAGTACGATTCTATATATACTTCCTAGAATACATATANAATTCTGGTTATATGCCATGAAAGCTGTGGTTATTGTTTACTTGGTTTTAGCCTACAACGTTATTTTCTTATAAATTATATTTAATGCATTTTATCAGTCACGTTTTCTAAAACGTGTTCTCTTAAACATGATTAAGGTTCGATCATACGTTTAAATTGTCCTCGACTTACAATTTTCATACTCAACTAGGTTAGAACAAGCGTCGCATAATCCCTGTCTTACTGAGAGTGTGATTGTGACAAGTGATCTGCGACTTAATTTATAATTGAACTCTCTTAAAACTATTTATTCAAGAATAGAAGTTTGTACTTTGATTCATATTATTAATTAATTGTCAATTTTTCTATAAAAAATATAGTTTCTATTAGTCTTTATTTTATAAATTTTAGAAATATATTCGTTTTGTATATTTTATTATTGGAAAATTATTGTTATTATTTAATGAATTTGATAAAATTTTAGAATTCACTTGCAACCAAAGTCTTTATCATAAAAAATGTCTTTTAATATTTAATTATTATTATTATTATTATTATTATTTTTTTTTTTTTTGACGAAGATCAATAAATTAATTAGAAACTAAATATCTTCATAAAATTATAAGAGATTAAATTAAAATAGAATAAATAAAAAAAGAAAAAAAGGTCTTGATTTTACACAAATGCTATGATCCGTCAAAGACGGGACAAGCAAAATCATCAAGCATCCAAAACCCAACTGGTTCAACGATGAACACTCAAACAGAGATTTGCAGCTTTCACATGGCTTGAGGTGTTCGATAAGAATCGTGAAAGAAAATCTCTCTTTAGCGTTCATATGAGCAGCTTGAACGGAAATCCGGCATTTCCTTCTGCACAGAATGGCTATGGCTATGGCTATGGCTATGGCTATGGCTATGGCTATGGCTATGGCTATGGCAGTGGTCCTCCTGCTCTGTTCATGGAGAAGGTTAACAATCACGGGTCCTTTTCATCACATGGATGCCCACACGTTAGTCAAGAGCAAAGCAATTGAGCGGCGACCCATAATTCAAAGCTCCCACGCAGTTTCTACATATCAATCGGTTAAGTAAAAGCCGAAGTTGTTGAAATCTGATGGCTGAGTTCTATCTTCCAACTCAAAACGAGTTCAGAGTAAGTGATCCTCCCGATTCACGTTACTGTTTCAGATTCGTCTGTTGAAAACAAAACTTTTCTCTGAGGACAAATATCAAACACCTTGTGGGCATTGCTCATTTCCGCAAATTTTGCTCCCCACTTGGTTTTAGTGCTAGTTTTCATCTCTTGAAACGTCCTGATTTGCTTGTGATTCCTTATTCTGGGTTGAGTTCTTAATTTAGGTAATCATCTGGGGTTTTTGGTGTTCTTTTTCTTCGGTTCTTTTGTTCTTGATATGATTGTTAGCTGCAGTACCACGACAACAATATCTGATCTATTGAGTTTTAGTACAAATTCTCCATGATATTCTTTTCTGTTTCTCAAATAAACAAACAAACAGGTTGGCCCAGGGAGGGTTGAAGATTATGAAACTTTACATATTGCCATGATTTGTTGGGGCCATCAGAGCACTGTGAGAAAGTAATGAACTAAAGAAAGTTGAGAAAAAGAGATTCTATAGACCTTTTCTTTTGGTTTACTTATTTCTTTTCTAAGTGGCTTTGGTTGGTAGAAGTGGGAGTTTCTTTGAAGGGAGTGCTTGTTTTCTTTGTTGTGTTTGAATTTTAATGAAATAATTCTCTGAAACTGAAGCAGTTCTTGTGGGTCAGAGAGCTTTGGAGGAGAATATCAACTATTGATTCATCCTGCTTTTGTTCTTCAGCAGGAACTGCTAAATATGCAGACTTCAAAGCCCAAGTAAGATTGTGATTCTTCCTTCTTCCTTTTCAGATGATCTTCAAACTGATATTAATTCATCTATGGCTGTGGTGTTGATTCTCTTTCTGTTGTGTGTGCAGAAGTTTGGAAGTACCACTGAGGAAACCTCGACCCGCTCGACAAGTTAAAGCTCTTGGTTCGGATTCTGTTTCGGATGCCTCGGCTCCATTTTCTTTGAGTAAGATGACAAAGGAAAGAAATCCTAGGACTGGTGTAATGAAATCAGTTCAAAGTTCAGTAGTTGAGGTATTTCTCCCTAATAATGATCCTGCTTGTTTGAGAAGCTGTTCTGAGTTCAATTTTATGTTATTTAGAATAAAATGTGAGATCCCGGTTTGAGAGAGAAACAAAGCATTCTTTGTAAAGGTGTGGAAACCTCTCCCTAGCAGACGCCAATATCTGCTAGCGGTAGGCTTAGATTGTTATAAATGGTATCAGAGCCAGACAGCGGGCAGTATGCCAGCGAGGACGCTGAGCCTTGAAGGATGCTGAGCATCGAAGGGGGGTGGACACCAGGCGGTGTGCTTGAGCCTCAAAGGGGGTGGATTGTGAGATCCTACCTCGGTTGGGGAAGGGATGAAACATTCTTTATAAGAGTGTGGAAACCTCTCCCTAACAGACGCGTTTTAAAAACCTTGAAAGGAAGCCCGAAAGGGAAAACCCAAAGAGGACAGTATCTGCTAGCGGTGAGCTTGGGCTATTCCGAAAGCACGAGCAAATTTCTTTTCTTTTGATAGCTTTTATCTCTCATTTTCTTCTAGTTAGCTCTCATTTCAAATTAAAGTTCTTGGTTTCTTTAATTCTGCTCAAAATGCCCATTTTTTCTCGGAGAAACTGTTCATAAACTTATTCATAGGGTATGCATCCTCAAGTCTTTTGCAGATGAGAATTTCTCATTTGCACTATGTTATCCATCTGCAGCTTTGATAACCAATTCACTGTAAATGATTTACATTGTTAGTATATCTTTGAAATCCAGAAAAAACGTCCAAATCGAGTTTCTACGATGGAATCACGGATTGCTCAACTTCAAGATGAACTGAAAAAGGCAAGGGATCAACTAAACACCTCTGAATCATGGAAAAGGAGAGCAAAAGAAGAAGCTGAAGAGGCTAAGCAGCAGCTTGAATCCATGTCCTTAGAGCTCAAGGATTCTAGACAGCAATTGGTAGAGCTTTCTGCTTCTGAAGACGAACGAATCCAAGAGCTACGGAAAATTTCACAGGATCGAGATAGAGCATGGCAGTCTGAGCTTGAGGCCCTCCAAAAACAGCATTTAATGGATTCTGCTGCTTTGGCTGCTGCCATGAATGAAAATCAGAAGCTCAAGCTTCACCTCGAAAGGATAGCCGGTTCGGAGGCGAACCAGAATAGACATGCTGAGATTCAGGGCCTCAGAGTAGAACTCAAAGAAACACTTTCACTGGTGGAGGAACTTAAATCCAAGCTCTCTGATTATGAAGATTCTGAAGCTCAAGCTCTTGAAGATCTGACAAAAACACAAATGGAGCTAGAAACTGCATATGCAACCATTGACACGCTTCGATCAGAGGGAGCGAAGGCGATGACCGCGTTCAACTCTGTGTCCTTGGGGTTGGAGCAATCCAAAGAAAAAGTTACATCACTGGAGGCTCTTGTTAGCAAATATAAGGATGATTTGGCTGAGCTTAATTGTATTAGATCTGAAATGGGTCAATTGAGACTAGCATTAGATGTTGCTGATAGAAGGTATCAGGAAGAGCAGCTTCGGAGCGCGTTACAGATCAGAAGTTCTTATGAAGAAGCGGAATCTGTAAAATCGGAATCACGTTTGAAAGAGGCTGCATTTGAAGCTGAACTCACTCGAGCCAAGGCACAAATCGAGCAACTGAGGACACGTCTCGATGATGAGGCTCGACTTCTAAGTATTGCCAAAGACGACGAAACTTCGAACTCGAATCAGAAAACTAAAGAAAGTGAAAACGAACAGCTGAAGAAGTTAGAGGCTGATATTGAGGAGTTAAAGGCAAGCTTGCTAGATAAAGAAACAGAGTTGCAAGGAATCATTGAAGAAAACGATATGCTCCGAATCGACATTCGGAAAATGGAAACGAATGGCGAAAGGACTGATCTGGAAGAACCAGCAAAATCTGCAAATGAAGAGGCTTTAGCCAAGCTCGGCAGTGTAAGCGAAAGCTCGGAAATGGAGGCGGAATTGAGGAGATTAAGGGTGCAGTTAGATCAATGGAGGAAGGCAGCTGAGGCAGCTGCAGCAATGCTCTCACCAGGGAAAGATGGAAAAGTTGTAGAGATTTCAGGTCCTGCTGACAGCAACTATTCTCTCGGCACGTTATATTCCGATGACCTCGACGACGACTCGACGAAGAAGAAGAATATCAACATGCTGAAAAGGATAGGTGTTCTATGGAAAAAGAATCAAAAGTAGATGGAATTCCAGCAGCATTTTCCCTGTAAGTGTTATGCAAATTGGGTTGGCTTCTTCTTTTTTATAATTCTGGCTTGAATTCAAAAGGCAAACAAATATTTTATTTGGATCTGTATAGTATAGTTGAAAAACTGGTATACTAATGGATTCATGATACACCCGTTACACCGTTACGTATCGTCGTCAGTCTCACGGTTCTAAAACATTTAGGGGAGAGGTTTCTACACTTTTATAAGGAATGTTTTTGTTCCACTCTCCAATCGAGGTGGAATCTCACAATCCACCCTCTTGGGGGACCTAGCATCCTCACTGGCACACCGCTCGGTGTCCAGCTCTAATATCATTTGTAACAGCCCAAGCTCACCGCTAGCAGATATTATCCGCTTTGGCTCGTTACGTATGGCTGTCAATCTCACGATTGTAAGAAATGCTTCATTCCCCTCTCCAACCGATGTGGAATCTCACGTTTTTTTCATTTTTCTCATAGTCGTAAAAATTTAATTATTAAAAGCATAACAGGATCGTAATTGATAGAAGAAAGAAATGACGATGATCATAACGAATATTTGAAGATCGCCACTCCGTTCAACCTTGTTAATCAATAGAGTAATAATCGTGCAAACTATTGAAAACTGGTAAAAATTAATACACATGATCCAAATTTAAAGGTAAATTTGATATTTTCTTTCATCCCACCAAAGAAAAGCTAGTTTAAACATATAGCCGTTAAAACATGTAACATCGACCTCGTCAGAATATCTAATAGCCCCGAACACGTGAGGGAGTGACGTGGAGAGATTTAACTTTGGAAGGAACTCCTTCTCAGGAATGTACATTGGCTAAGTTGAGGGAATTTTTTTGGATCAATCCGAAAATTCAAGTTGTTTGAATTAACCTAACCCAACCCTCTATTTTCAGATTGGGTTGTCGGGTTATTTTATAAAGAATTAGAACGAAGCAAATCAACCAGTGACTAGCAAGAGTGGTGACACGAGGCGGTTGGTGAATGACAGTGATGAGTACTCGAGAAGGAAGTAGGAACTGTTGTGCCAATGCTGACTAAGTAGGTACTATGCAGTGTACTTTGCTAGATTGGAGAAGTAATCGAATTGGGCCCATAAATACTATATAGGTTGCGTCGGGTTGATCTAGTACTTTTCACACTAAATCCGTACCCAACACAAACCAAATCAAGTCCTACAAACCAACCCGTACCCAACACGAACCGAATCAAGTCCTAACAAACCAACCCGTACCCAACACGAACCGAATCAAGTCCTAACAAACCAACCCGTACCCAACTCGATTCGAATCAAGTCCTAACAAACCAACCCGTAAAATTATAGAAAATGAATCCAAAACTTGGAAGACAAAGTGAAGTTGGGGTTCTCATAAAGGGCAAAACAGGTGAGAATATTGGAAAGGACTTCCATGGCAGCTTTCTGCAGTGACTTCACCTGACAATGACCCTTCATGCTTTAAGCCTTTAACCAAACCACGCCCTTACAACCAGACAAAGGCTTGACTGCTACCGGCTTGTCCTATTGGGTTTCTCCCAAAATTGATACCCTTTTTGGTTATCCATTTAGTTTGATTCAAACTACTTGGTTGGTTTTGAGGATTCCCTCCTCTCTTCTTTCTCGGACCCACTTTACCCTAATTCGATTGATCTTATGAGATGACTGGCTGATCGAGAATGTTTGGGTATCAAATGTCTTATGGGACGATCCGTTGATCGATAACGTTTGGCCTCCTTCCTTCTCTCTCAGACCCACTTTCCCCATTCGATTGATCTTATGAGATGACTGGCTGATCGAGAATGTTTGGGTGTCAAATGTCTTATGAGACGATCCGTTGATCGATAACGTCTGGCCCCCTCCCTTCTCTTTCGAACCCATTTTACCCTAATTCGATCAATCTTACGAAAGGACTGGTTGATCGAGAATGTTTGGGTATCACTATCTTATGGGACAATCGGTTGATCAAAAACGTTTGGTCTCCTCCCTTCTCTCTCAAACCTACTTTACCCTAATTTGATCAATCTTATGAAACCATTGAGTCGTCAAAAATTGGTGGGCAATATAGTTGTATATGTGTTAGCCTTCAATGGTTTGACAACCTAAACATAATTCAAATGGTACGTTTTTTTCACTTTGAAGAATGGGAAATTAGAGTTTTGGAGTTGAACAGTGATCTTCAATCATCCTTCCCGATTCATCTTGTGAGAACCCACATCAATTGGAGATGGGAACAAAGCATTGCTTACAAGGGTGTAGAAACCTCTCTCTAACAGACAGCGTTTTAAAATCGTGAGGCTGACAACGATACGTAACGGGTCAAAACAGACAATATCTACTAGCGATGGACTTATAATTCTAGTGAACGTTCTAGCTCCAATAATTTAAGTGAAGTACACACATATTCACATGAAGTACAAGATCTTAAACAGTGGAAGAGGGCAATCAATAAGGTACAAAAGATAGAGAAATTCCCATAATTCAGGAGAAAGAGTTAAAGGACATGGCACAAAAAATGAAGCTTTTTGTTGGTGGAAATAAGGAACACTCCAAATGGTCAAAAACACAAACAGTAATCTCTGTCTTCAACAAAAAAACATCAGCTGGCTTGGCAGAACATAAATTATGGTAAAATTTCCCATTTTTACCTTCTCGAGCAAATTATATAGACCCGAATTGAACCAAACCAAATCGAATCAATCAAATTGGACGATACGAGTCGATCTATTTGCTTTCATCCCTCTCAAAGAAATCAACCGTAGTAAGCACATATGATCAGGTCCAACAGTAAATGAGATAGGCGTACAGAATGGGAAACAGAAGTGGAAGAAGGAATATACTGTCAACCAACACTCCACAACACTGTATATCTTAAATCAAATTTCATAATAATAGACTGTTACTGGCAGCGGGAATAGAGGGGGGAATGTGGTAGCGGAGGAAAGGTGAGGGTGGAAGAAGGCGGTGAGGCGAGGGCGGAGGAAGGGCGGGAGAAGAAGGGAATCCTGATGATGCTGCTGGGGCGGAGAAGAACGGGAGTGAGGACGCTCCGCCGTAGGGGGTTGGGATCGGCCAACTCCGGTTATCGGTTTGGTGTTCGGGTGGACATGGAGGAGCAATGCCCAAGCTCAGGTCAATATCGCCATGGCTTTCAGATTCAAAGGCAATCTCCATGCCATAATAACAGCTCTGATCAAAATTGGTTACAGCTTCCCTTCCGTTGTGTTTTATGGCTGCCTTATCATATGCTCTGAATTACACCATTAAAAAAAAAAAAAAAAAAAAAAAAAAAAAAAAAAAAAAAAAAAAAAAANTCTTTTCTGACCTTGCTGCTTCTACCTCACTATCAAACAGCCCAAGATACACATACCTGCAATTACCCCCATGTCACATACCTTCTCAAGGATTTTTTTGGAATTTTATTCCAAAAATAAGTGTATTTATTGTAATTATTATTTTTAAATATTATATATATATATATATATAAAAGGCTAAATTAATAAAAATACTTAAAGATACTCTTAAATTAATAAAAAATTAAAAAAACAAAAAATACTCTTTGAAATCGTTTTTTAAAAATAGCCTTTAAATTTTAGAAATCTTTAAACCATACCTTTAAATTTTTAAAAATTATAGTAATATTCGGAGACTTTTTTTAAAAAAAATAACCTTAAATTTTATATAAAAATTAAAAAACGCCCTTACCATTAACATCCCGTTTCAAAAAATACATATAAAATTTAAAAAGTTTCATCTCCTCCCCAAATAATGTGGGACATCACAATCCACCCCCCTTCAAAGCCAGCGTCTTCGCTGACACACCGCCTTGTGTCTACCCCTTCAGGGAAGGGCGAGAAGGATGACACATCGTCTGGTGTTTGGCTCTGATACCATTTGTAACGGCCCAGATCCACCGCTAGCAGATATTGTTCTCTTTGGGCGGTCCAGATCCATTGCTAGCAGATATTGTCCTCTTTGAGCTTTTCCTTTCGAGCTTCCCTCAAAGTTTTAAAATGTATTGTCCTCTTTGAGCTTTCCCTTTCGAGCTTCCCTCAAAGTTTTAAAATGCGTCTACTAGGAGAAGGTTTTCACACCCTTGTAAATGGTGGTTTGTTCTCCTCCCCAACCAATGTGAGATATCACACTTAAAACTTTATATAAAAATTTAAAAATGTTCCATTTCATTTTAAAAAATACATATAAATTTTCAAAAATGACATTAATATCCTTAACACGGTTATTTATTTTTTTTTAAAAAAAGAAAGGGTATTAGTGGAAATTTGATTTTTTTTTTATACTATTTTAAAATTAAAAATATATATATTTGAAAAAAAAAAAAAAGTATTAACTCACTTCTTCCCTAAAAACTGGCCCATACGAGCCTCCCATCGGCCACACTTATGCAGAGTAACCCCTCTGTATTTGGAACTCCCTCTCGAAAATCCATTGCTCTGCCGTCGAAGAATGTGCACAAACTCCTCTTTACTCAGATTCCTCATCTGCAAATCCGCCATTGAAGCCCCCAAAACAGAGCTTCACATTCAAACATCACACGACAACAAACAAACAAACAAACAAACAAACAAACAAACAAACAAACCCTTCAATCTTCCTCACACCTCTTTAATCTCCTCTCTGTAGTCGCCGATATCGAAGTTAATATCCGCATGAACTCCTCGAAACTTGATTGCCGCTCGATCGTAAGCCCTCGCTGCAGAATGGGCCGTGTCAAAACCGCCTACAACAATCACAAACCCACAGATTTGGATCAAAACGGGTTTTTATATGAAATTTTAAAGAAATTCATGTTTTTAATCATACCCAAATAGACTTGCTTCCCGTTATCCCTGTGAACAGAAAGAATTGATTGATCATGAGCCTCATACCCAGAAAACAGAGGATTTGAAAATGGATAGCTAAAACAGAGTAATTGTTGATTGATTACTAACCAGATATGCGACTCCCATCTCCCTGTTCTTCGATAACAAGTAACCCCACGATACTGCGAGCTTCTTGATTTGGGGCCTCGCCGGCCTTTCTTCACCGGATTAACAGACTGATCCAGCCATTTCCTCTGCGAACAGACGCCGGCGACGGGGTGAAACAGGGCCGTCCGGTCAAGTTGATTTTCGGTGCCGTTGTTGTTGAGGATACTGAAAGAGAAAGTGAAACCAGAGTTAACGTTGGAAGAGAAATCCTCGTCGGCGGTGGTGTTGGAATGATCGGCGGAACCGGAACCAGAACCGGAACCGGAGGCGGAATCTCCGGAGAGAATACAGAGATTGAGATCCAACATTGAATTAGGTCAGTGTTTGTCACCGGAGGGCGAAACCGGAGCGGTTGTCACCGGAGAACGGCTGTTTTACAGTAACAGAGAAGGATTATCTTGCTCGCCTTTCATGGCTGCTCTGCTCGGCTCTGTAAATCGTTTTAATTCCTCGCGTATTTAAATAACCAAAAAAAAAAAGGAAAATTAAAAAATGTTTGGTTTATTTAGGTTCAGAATTTTTATCAAATAAAAAAAAAAAAAGTTTAATTATGTTTTAAAAAACTTTTAAAATTTTAGAAACTCGTGAAAAATTGCATTTATTAAAACATATATTTTTAATTAATCTACTTTTTAATTATTAAACCAACACTTCATATTCTAAAATTATTTTAGAATTATTTTAAACCTATTTTAAATTATTAATTTTTTTTTCCAAATGTTTTTTAAAAATCAAATCATAATAAAATTTTAAATTTCTAATTTTATTCCGCATTTTTTTAATGTAAAATATAAAATTTAATACTTATTAAATACAAAATTTAGTTTAAGTTTAATATATTTATTAAATTTAAATAAAAAATTTTAATATATGGTTGAGTTTACGAATGGAATAAATTAAAACGTATTTTTTAATTTAATTTTTTTTTTACTTCTTATATAAATATATTTATATATATATATATATTAGTTTTCTTGTCAGGCATGTCATCGATCATTTAACTCAATAAACTGAAAACTTTGCAGCAAAAATTGACTTTTCTATCGATAAATCAAATTATAATTCATAAATGAAATTAATAATCATCAAAATTATTAAACTTTTTTTTAATAATGTTGGTTTGAAAGTTATGTGAAATGAAATCAAATGCAATTAATTTGGATAAACTTACCATTTATCCTGAGGTTGAATTTTTTAGCTTTTGACTTTCACCGTAACATTTATGTCTTAATTAATATTGGATCTATCTTAATTAATATTGGATTTATCTTAATTAATATTGGGTTTATGAATTTGCTTCGGAGGGTCGATAATAATTTTATTAATATTCACTAATTTTAATAATTTAAATTTACGTATTACAAATTCAAGGGGTTTTTTAGTTCAATACAAAAATTAATAAATAATACTTTTATTTTATGTAATTAATGGCCATAAAAAAACAAATTCAGATTAAATGGCTGTAAAAAAAAAAAAAGAATAATAATTCCAGAGTTGAATCATGGCTAAAATTTATTATTACTTTACAATAATTTAATTATTTTTTATTTCCTAAACTTTTAAATATTATATTATATAACCCATTTCAAAAAAAAAAATCCATTTTTTTAGAATTTTGCATTAAAAAATATTATAATTATTGCCATTTTGGACCACTTAAAATTCAAAATATACTGAATGATTTGTAAAATAATAATAATAATAAGAATTAAAATTATTTTTATAATTATAAGAACCAAATTAAAAATAAAAAAGATCTCTTTATGAAAATGGTTGTCCCACTAGAGCTTTTAAATTTTCTCCATAATATATAACAAAAATATTAATTATTATTAGTTGGATCCCATATTCATTCAGTGCATTATGATTCAATTAACCTTAGGACATAGTTTTTATTGGTTTTGTTGCTTTTTGCCCTTCTTTTTTTTTCTTTTTCACTCAAATCTATTTTATACCATTTTTGTGGTTGGTTANAATTATTGTCTTAAGCAACTTTATTATTTTTATATGTCAAATCCCATTAATTTAATGTTGAATTTCCTTAAAATAAGATTAAAAAATTTGTTTACACCTAATGATGAGATTTATAAAGGAAATTAAGTCATTTAAAACGTTTTTAAGGCAATAATTAAGGAGTTGTCGTGAAATTAGAAGTGATAATTAACTTAATTTAGTCATATTATGTTGTTATCTTATGAATGTGTTTATTTTAATTATTAGATTCAATGAACTTACCCCCTAGGGTTTAAACTATTTTGATTTTGTTCCATTCAAAAAGGAATAAAATACTTTATAATTAATTAAATTAAATTAAAATAAACTTAAAAAAACACATCATTCCTAGACAAAATATGTTGTCATGGTTAAAATCGAAATATGAACAGAAATTTTTTGATCGAGCCGTCATTTAACATCAACGGTAACTGTAATTTTAAAGAATAAGTGACTTGTAAGAACGACAAAGTTAGGCACTAGTACGACACTTGCAACACCAGTTAAATTAAAGAATAATGTGACAAATTTTAGAGACGTACTTTTAGAATCTTTTTACCTAAACTTTTCATATTTTTTTAAGGTAAGAATTGAAAAAGGGGTTTTTTTTTTCTCGATATATGAATTGAATTTGAAAATATGAATCTAGATCGGTAGAATATATTCACTGGGTCTATTTCTTCTCGGGTTCTTGTTAGATTTCGATCCAATTTTGAAATATTTTTGGGTTTGTTCCTTATGTCGTTACCATGATACAATTTTTTTTAGTTTCATTTTTAGACATTATAATTGACATGTATTTTTTTTTAATTCATCATTTATTATATTTAAAAAGAAATAATTGTGAGTCGTCAATTTATATATATTTTATTTTTTTAATTTGTCATTTTTTTATAACATTTAAGAAATGACCTTAGGAGAGATTCATAGTCTCATCATCAACACCAAAAGACAATTTATTTTCTTATTATTATTAAAAATTCCATGAAAAATTGAAAAAAAAATAAATAAAAAAATCATAATATTAAACCTGCCCAAGGCAACTACGAAGAGTCATCTCTTTAGAGGCATTATTAACTTAACCAATGATCTTTTTTCATTTTTATTTTTTATTTTTATTTTTTTGTAAAATTCTTAATCTCTTTTATTTTTAGTATTATAAACCCTTTTCCCACTCATAAAGGGTTAACCAATTGCTTTCTATTCCTTTTTAATGACGAATAAAAAATAGGAAAAATATCTTTTTATTTTTTTAATTTTGAATTTTTTTTTTTTAGTATAGTAGAGCTTTCGTTTCCGGTTTCACAATTTTACATTTTTACCCTTGAGTTTACATTTGTTGTGAGATTATATATATTTAGCTTCCGAGTTTTGAATGATGTTCGCTTTGGCCATTTATGTTATTTTTTATTAATTAATTGTCACTAATTTTATATCATAACACTGAGAATAATGTGACAAATTTTATAGACGTATTTTTATCGGAACTTTCAATTTTTTATTTAATAGGCCCCCGAACTTTAAAAGATGTTTTAATTTGTATTTGTGTCTAATGTAAATCCCTAATCTATTAAACACAAAGATATTTTTTAAATAGGGTGATTTATTAAATACTAAATTGAAAGTTTAGAAAAATAGTAAACAGTTAAAAAATAATAATAATAATAAAGAATAAACTTAAGATGGAACCAAAAAAAAATTACTTTTTGTTTCAATCAACTTTGAATGTTGGTGGTACACACAAACTTCCTTATTTATTAAATGGCAAAAGAGCAACTTGCTTATTTACTCCCTTTATAGGTTTAATACTTTTGAGGTAATCATTAGGTTAACTTAGTCTAATGGCCATTCTAAATAGGAACCATTAAATAAATAAATAAATAAATAAATAAATAAATAAATATTAAAATCAATTATCAAGTAACAAAAGTTTTACACGAATTTTTGTTCTTCGAGATGAATACTATATGGTAGCAACAAGAAAAATTCTGGAAAGAACCATTTCGATTTACATTGAGTTGTCTATTTTTTAATATAGATTTTAGACTAAATTGAAATTAAACCCTAAACCCTAATTCAAATGATTAGAATAGGTTCACAACCATAATTGAGTCTAGTCATTGATTTCTTCACTTTCGCATCAAACTTGAATATTAAACATTCACGCGTCACAATACAACACTAAATACAACACTAACATCTATAAAGAAACGTCAAATGTTCTTAATTTTCATAATAATTTTAAGAGTAGAGTTGGGTTGTGGATCTTATTCTCAAATTATTCGGGTTGACAGAACAAAAAAGACATTCAACCTACAAAACCGAACTAAAATTTTCATTTCGTCAAAAAAAATCTATTCCAACCCAATCAAATTAGTACCTTTTGTTTGTGCATTTAATTTGTTGAAGATAAGGTTGGCAAATCTTAAGGGGAAAAAAATACAATATAAACAAAATAATTCAAAACATAATCAAATGATATTAAAAATATATGGGGGAAGAAAATATATTATATTAGTATATATTGAAGATTTATAAACACACAATATACAATTGTAAACAATATTTTTTATAATTACCCTTCTAAATATGGTCCTCTAAACAATATATTTTGCATAATTTTTCATAAAATTTGAAATCAAGGATGGAGAACAAATCCCCAACAATTTCAATTTTAGAAATTGCATAATTCTAATCACTCCAAGGCTGAGGCTAAGCCAATGGGGAAAAATGATATGGCATTGAATAAAAGGGCATCAAGAACAATGACCATTAAAAGCAGAAGAATTGCATATCACAGTGCATGTAATCTCACCATGGTGACATGATAAAAGGCAACTACTACACACTCCTTGTAGATGAACAAAAGAGGAGGAATGTAGATAAAAATGGGAGAGCAAAAGGCCAAAGGTAAATTATCATGTTTACTTCACTCATTGTTCTCCTAAACTCTAAAACGCAACAACAATCCAAGCAAGAAAAATCAACTCCTCGACAAAACTAGATTTACCGAAGTAATGAGGTCTATGAGATTTTGAATAAAGAAAAGCAAAATTACTGAGAGACGCCAAGCCATTTCGAGAAGTTGTCGAACTCGGTGTAATCACTGTCGGAGATCATCGTCTGATACCATGCCTTGCCTGCAGCTTTGATTGAAGTAGCCTCCTCCTGTGAGGGTCATGTACAAAAAATGAGAAAAGAAAGTCGACACCATGAATAGGATATGTACTGAGACAACAAAGTCTGGTTCCACAAAATGCAGATGATATGATCATATGATCGTGCCACCGTATAAAACAACTTGTGGTCACGGAGTATTGATGATTGAAGGATTGAATGAACATCTCCTCATCATGATGAAACAAAGAAATCTAAAAAATAAATTATTTCTCTACCAAATCAACAACAGATAAATTGAACTTACAAGGATGGAAAAGGCGAGCACATAGAACAAAGTGTACTTAAGAATTCGACCAATCTAATCAATTATGAAGTATAAGTGATGAGAGTAAACAGTAGTCCTCAAGAACGATGCATATCGAAGTTAAATGATAACAGGACATGATTGAACATAGAGCAATAATTTTCATAAAAGCATATCATTAAGCAGACCCAATAACTATAAGCCAGATACAAAGATTCCACTGTATGTAACATGAAATTAAATTAATTATGCCATCAATCTTAAGAGTGAAACGAAACCCACATCAAAAATAGTATCAACTTAATAAATATTTGAAGGAAATCGCCAGCCCAATCAATCTGCTATGGAGATATGCGCAACTTAATTTCTAAAAGAATGAAGATAATCACTAAGAATATGAATGATGTACCTTTGTAGTCAAATTCCTCTTCTTGTCGAGTTTCTCCTTTTTAGCCTTAACACGTTGCTCCTCCGCCAAAAGAGCCATTCTTCTAGCAGTCTTGGCATACGGGTTAAGCTTGAGCATGGCGTTCAAGTTCTTCAATGGGTTCTTCTTCAATGGAGCTCTCTTAACAGCCTTCTTAATCGGCTTCACCACAGATTGGACTTCATCAGAGTTAATAATCCTCGACAAATCAGCATTCACCATCTTAGACCTTGGGAGAACGTAACCCTTTTTCTTCTCTGAAGGCTTCTCGAAAGATCCATAGATAGAATCAAGCTTCTCAAAAGCAGACTTGGTCCAGATCACAAACCTTCCAAGGTGACCACCAGGAGCGAGCTTCAACAAATTAAGCCTCTCAACATTGGCAATCTCAACTCCCGGAATGTTACGGAAGGCCTTAACAAGTTTAGCGCCCTCAGTTCCGTAAACAATCAACGGACCCTTGCGAGAAATGTAGCGACGGTTCCTCATTTTACCCTTACCAGGACGGATCGCATGGCTATCCTTGGCCTTCTCAGCATCGGGAAAAGCACCAACCTGTTTGAGAACCTTGATTGCAGCAGAGGTCTTCTCAACGCCTTCGGCCGAGTCGCTCACAACAAGAGGCAATTCAGGGACAGACTCGATACGATGGCCGCGAGCAAGAACCAACGATGGAACAGCCGAGGCCGCAATAGCCGAAACAACAGCATACCTCTTCTGATTCACATTGATCTTTCGGTGCCAACGTCGCCAGATCTTAGTTGGAGCGAACATTCGACCACCACGACACATGTTTCCAAAAGCACCCTGACCAGCACGGTGAGTACCACCGCCAGGGACACGGGGAATACGGGACACAGCACGTCCGGTACCCCAGGACTCAGCGGAGGTTTGGTGGCCGGCGCGCTTGCTGACGGCGTAGGGCTGGCGGCTGTTCTTTGAGATATTGGAATGAACAAAGCTAACAATATCCGGCCGAATTGAAGCCTTCATCACGTCGGGCAGCGGGACGCCGGGTGCCGCATCAGTGGCCATGTCCCCTTCAAGGGACTGAACCGAAACAAGTGGGCGAGCGGCGGCAACAGCCATTGAAGAGTGTTCGTGTGTGAAGTGAAGAAGAGGAGAGAAAGGAAGAGAAGAATTAGGGTTTGCCCGCTGAGCGTTTATATATGTGTTTCGTGTCACAAAGATAGATCATTAATTATTTTTTTCTTAATTATTAATTATGAAAAATAATAAAATGAAGGTGTGAAATTACATTATTGACCCCAACTTTTCAATTCAATATTTTCATTTTGTTAATATGAAGTTATTTGCGTCTTCCTCGAATTCCATGCCAGGCCCAACCCAATTCGTTTGGGCCAACCGAACAAATGGGCCTGATTCAAAGCCCAGTTCTTGAAACCCAAAAAGTATAGTTTTCTTTTAGAAGAACGGCATTCATTGTTCATTAACGCAAGCCAATAGGCTAAAAACTGTGAAATCCTAAATGACAAGAGAAACAAGCCAATGAGAAATTTTTCGAGTTCAATGATCACCACACGAGAAAACGCTACAACATCAGCAATCTTCATTTCGTTTCATTACAAGTCACCTCGACGACCAAATATAGTAAGGTAAAATGATTGTATCACGAGAATTAGCGAGGCTATAGCTTTCATGAATTACTAAAAGCTTATTAAGCACGCACTCGACTGACCAACGACATGGTACTAAAGTTAGGACACTCTTTACTCAGGTTCAAAGTGCATCCAGTATCCTAAGAGGGTTTGATTAGCTTACATTCAAAACAAAGTAAACATGCTTAATCTCCATTCATATTCAGGGATCAGTGAACTATTACACACTCTTTAAAGGTAAAGGTTAAGCAGCAACCTTGTGATTATCTCTACACCCATGCCCGTTTCGTCGCTATACGGTCATTTAGGCACCTTAGTCAGTGATCCAGCAGGCGGGTTTCCTCAATCATCATCTTCAGAGCTTCCTTCTTCACTAGCATAATCGCTGCTATCATCGTCTTGATCGAGAATATCCAACTGAACATGCCTAACTTGAATTGGCTCTTGAGGTCTGTGTAATCCTGGAAGAGCATTATGCCTCAATTGTGGCTCGTCAACTCTAGCAACAGGAAGAGAGTCCAATGGGGGTAATGGCACAGGGTCCCCAGGCTTCCATCCAGGAGGGGGCATTGGTAAATCTCTAGGTAATTCCACAGGCATTCCAGGCTTCCAACCAGATGGCACAGTGATATTTGGAGGAAGCAGCCCTTGAATACCAGCCAGAGCTAAAGGATTGGCATCTGTTGGCACCGGAGCTGGTGGCTCAATCATTGGCTCGATGGTTTTCTCAGTGCTTTCAACTGATTTAGGCAAGCCAACATCAAGATCAGCAAAACTATACAACTGGGAAGCACGCATTTGCTCTTCTTGCGGGGCGGGGGGAAGCGCCCCGCGCAACGGAGCTTGTCCGGCTCCAAATTCAGGTGGTGCAAAAGTAGTATAGCTTATTTTATGAGCATATGACAATATATCAGATAATTTCAACTGGGATGCAACAGTAGTAGACGAACACAATGACTCGTTTTCGACATCATCGGTCGTTTTAACACGTTTATGACCCTGATAATCAGCATAATCATCAAACAAAACATCAAGAACCTGTTCAGCATCCTTTAGTTTATTAGCAAAAGCACGAAGAGCAGCATCTTTAGCCCGCATTTCATAAGCAATCTTTTGCTTAGAGTCTTGAAGATCAAGAATCTCCTGAAGCTCAGCAACAGCTTCAAACAACTGAGTCTGCAGAACATTAAACAGTGACAGAATTTCTTTTGAAGTAGACGGAGTAGAATCAAGCGGCGTAGAGGGAGCCGACTGGGTTTGAGAATTAAGAAAAGTGGGAAGAGAGCCCCGAAATGCAGTGAGCCAAAGGGCTCGATTGGGGTAAACTTCGAAGAGCTTGGAAGCTAAAGAAGCCATTTGCAGGAGAAGAGCTTGAGCTCTAGGAAGAGGAGGAAGGAGAGGAAGAAGCGTGGAGGAGGGAGTCGGAGATGAAAGATTGGATTGATTTTGGTGGTGGGATTGTTGAGAAGGGGGCAATTTCGGTGGGGTAGGGTTTTGAATTGAAGGAGAATTAGGGTTCGTCAAGCCCAATCTTGCTGGGGACTGTACAATTTGATGCTGAAGCATTCTTGAGTGCTTCAATGGCGATCGAATTAGGGTTTAATCACCGCAGAACAACAGAAGAAAAACAAACTGAAAATTGAAACAAAGAATGGGAATGGAGAGAACCTGAGATCGAGAAGACGGAGAAGATCGGCGATTCGTCGCTGATTATCGCTCCTTTTTTTTCCTTTTAATTATTTTATTAATAATCTCTAATATTTTTTTAATAAATGGGCTGGGCCGAAAGTATGGGTCAAAATTGGGCTGGACATGATTGGGCTCATTATTACAGTTTTACCCTTTCACTGTCAAAATTATCCCATATATATTAAAAAATTTAAATATTAAATTAATTTTTTTAAATTTTGGGTAAATATATTTCATATTATTAACCAAACCATTTATAATTTGAAACTTGGAGGCTTCCATATATTATTAAAATATTAAAAAAAAAAATAGGTTACATTGAAAAAAAATCAAATTTTGAATTAAAAAATTAAAGATTAATTATCGACTGTGTAGTAATATTTTTATTATGTGAAAAATTATTTAAATATGAATATAAAATAAGAAAAAAAAAACGAATATATAACACAATATAGAAAAATAATATTATATTGAGTCTAAAAATATCTGAACAAGAAAAGGAATGAAACGGCGGCGTTTTCGTACACCAAACAGAGAACAAACCGCTGCCTTTCAAATCAAATCCATTCCCGAAAATAATAATTAATTCATACAAAAAAAAAAAAAAAAAAAAAAAAAAAAAAAAAAAAAAANTCAACTGAAGAAGTTCAGAACTCGTTAACCGTTGGCCAAGAATGCGTGGCCTCCTCATCCTCGGCTCCGCCTCCTCCTCCTCCTCTTCCTCCAGCTCCATTGCCGGACGTTGCTCCCGCCGCCCTAGCCACTCCAAGGCCCTAAAATCCTCGCTTTCCAACGTATTTCCCACTGGAACGCACTCACCGTTTTCTTCTCGTCCTTCCACTATCCATTCCCGTTCTCCTCTTCTGTCCTCTGTCCAATGGGACATTGCCGGCGCCTCATCCGGCGGGAAAACTTCTCTCCGTCATTACGCTGACGTCGCATCGAAACTTGCCGAGCGCGGGAAGCTTGACGATTTTGCGATGGTGGTGGAAAGTGTGGTCGTCGCTGGTGTTGAGCCCTCGCAATTCGCTGCGGTGTTGGCTGTTGAGCTTGTGGCCAAGGGGATTTCGCGGTGTCTTAGAGAAGGGAATCTTTGGAATGTCGTGCAGGTTTTGAGGAAGGTCGAGGAGCTTGGGATTTCGGCTGTGGGACTATGCGATGAGTCGGCTGTAGAGTCGCTGAGGAGAGAATGCCGTCGAATTTCCAAGTCCGGAGACTTAGAGGAGCTCGTCGAATTCATGGAGGTTCTTTCCGGTAACTTAGGAATTTTTCATGCGCTTGCTTTTAAATTTTGCGGCAGGAATATATTGAAATGTAGCAGAGTAGACATTGTCACATCAGACTTAAAGAACCATTCTTATGATTAGGGCTGGTAATTCTAAGAGGAAACTTCTTTTTCCATGCTTGATCCTTGTTTGTGCTGTAAATTTAACGTTAAAGCTTAGCACATTTGTGAAATCTGAACTCAATTACTTGAATATGGAAATTGATTATTACTAAACAACCTGCTTCTATTAATGCTCATGATTGGATTTCCAACAGGTATTTATTTGAATTGTTTAACAATTAGCTACCGTTTTCAGGTTTTGGTTTCTCAATCAAAGAAATGATGAAGCCGTCCGAAGTAATAAAACTGTGTGTTGATGCCCGTAATCCAAAAATGGCAATTAGGTAAACCTTCATTTTTGCTATCAAATGCATTTTCAAGAGGTTAAAATTCAATGAAGTTTGTAACATACACTTGGGGCTGTTTCGAGTGAAAGGACTTTACGTATATTGGAGCATGGAGGGTGAGGAACCATTACAAGAATTAATGTTTATAGTCGTTCGGTCTTTAGTTGACTTGGTAGTTTTATTCACTGTATTTGGAATCATCAGCAGTAATCGGTGTCGATACAATATACTGTTTCTGAACCACTAATTTGTTGTTGATGAATTATACAGGTATGCTAGCATCTTACCACAAGCAGATATATTGTTCTGTACAGTTATAAATGAATTTGGCAAGAAAAGGGACTTGAAATCTGCTTTCATGGCATATACAGAATCCAAGGCTCATATGAATGGTCCTAATATGTATATCTACCGCTCAATAATTGATGTCTGTGGTCTCTGTGGTGACTACAAGAAATCGAGGAACATCTATCATCAGGTACTGTGCTAACTGCAATGCAAAATTATGTTCAATGCTTGTTGTTTATACATTAAAGATGATTTTGCTCGAATAGCTATGCTAAGGTAATTCTTACCCCCATCGTCATATGATAAGGTAATTCTTGCTCGAACATCTATCCAGAAATGGCAGTTGTAGTTTATAAGCATCTGAGCAGTTGTAGATTAGAAAATAAAGCACTGTTCTTGACTATCAGTTTCAACATCCTTAGTGTGCAACAGATACTCTGTCATAAATTAGAGATTTCAGGAAAATGTGGTATTGAAAGTTCTTATATTCTTTAGGTCTCTACAAGAGTTATATTCACAGAGATTCAGGTTTTCTATTTTTCAATTTTCTGCAGGATTTGCTCAGTCAGAATGTCACCCCGAATGTATACGTTTTCAACAGTCTCATGAATGTAAACGCCCATGATTTGAACTACATCTTTCAATTGTACAAAAATATGCAGGTAATCCTTCCCTCTCTCTCTCAACACACACCAACATTGGAAGAAATGAAAGATTGGAGACATAGAGTTCCTTCATTGTTTCTCAACATGTTCAATGCATATCCCTATCCCCTGTATTTAATCATGCTTTTAGAAGATCGAAGATACAGAGTTCATTGGTGATGCGACATCTCTGATATGAGTACTCTAAATTCAGAATCTTGGTGTACCAGCTGATATGGCCTCATATAATATCCTTCTCAAGGCCTGTTGCCTAGCAGGAAGAGTTGATCTGGCACAGGACATTTACAGGGAAGTAAAGCATTTGGAAACAACAGGTGTGTTGAAGTTGGATGTCTTCACCTACAGCACAATTGTAAAGGTGCAAGATATACTCGGCATATAAATTTCATTTGTAAAAATTCTAGCCGTGAAATACTACGGTACAGTATCCTCATATTTTGAGGATTTATTATTATTTTTCAGGTTTTTGCAGATGCGAAATTATGGAAAATGGCGCTCAGAGTCAAAGAAGACATGCAATCAGCTGGAGTATCACCAAATATGGTGACCTGGTCTTCATTGATCAGTTCATGTGCTAATTCGGGTCTTGTTGAGTTGGCAATCGAATTGTTCGAAGAGATGGTTTCAGCAGGATGTGAACCTAATACACAGTGTTGTAATATTCTTTTACATGCTTGTGTCGAAGCTCGCCAGTTTGATAGAGCTTTTCGTCTATTTCGCTCCTGGAAGGAAAAGGAACTCTGGGATAATATAGAGAGAAAAAACAGCACCGATGACAATTTGAATGCTGATCCAACATCTCAACTGTGTATTACTAATATGCCTAACGCTCAATCTCATGTACATCAAATCAAGTTTGCTGGGAATTTTGCTTTCAAACCTACAATTACAACCTATAATATTCTAATGAAAGCTTGTGGTACTGATTATTACCATGCTAAAGCTTTGATGGAGGAGATGAAAAGTGTTGGCCTTACACCCAATCACATTAGCTGGTCAATTTTGATTGACATATGTGGAGGATCTCGTGACGTGAAAAGTGCTGTGCAGGTAAAAAATGTAGTTTTTTTCTCGATTAAGTTATTTTTCCTCTTAGCATTGGCAACGTTGTTGATCGAGTTTACTTTCCATTGTCGTCAAAATTTCATTGCTCATTACACATTTCTATCCATCACCTGTTCTCCCGGAGGCTAAAAACTTCCTTTCCTAAGACAGCTGAGGAGGATAGAAAAGGGGGGGTGGGGGGATAAGGAGAGCTTTAGCCTTGAGAATATAATTCTAGTTGGTGTGGTATTGCTGAATGCTTCTATGATTTCTTCCTTCATTCTTACATGCCTCTGTATTTGATCATTTAGCTTCGTTTTAATGCACTGTTCGCTTGCAATGTTTATTTTCAGTGCAGATCTTGACAACCATGCGTATGGCTGGAGTTGATCCTGATGTTGTTGCATACACGACGGCTATCAAGGTTTCAATCTCTTTTGTCATACTTTTTAAGTCTAACCATGATCATTAGACGACATCTGAAGTTCATTATAGTGATGCCCCCATACCAGCATAAATTAGTTGGCTATTTTCTTAAAACGTCCTTGTCATTGGCAATGGTATAGGTTTGCGTTGGATGTAAAAACTGGAGGCTGGCATTTTCATTATTTGAAGAAATGAAAAGATTTGAGATACAGCCAAATTTAGTAAGTATTGATCTTCTTTTTCCGTTCAACATTGCAAGAGTCACAAACCATCTGCTAGCTTGATTGTCTTTCATTAGCAGCTAAGAATTTAAGCGCTATGGACCACCAACCATGGAAGGAAAAGAGAGGCATCCATAATCATGGTAGCTTTCATTTTGCAGGTGACCTACAGTACACTTCTGAGAGCCCGCAGTACTTATGGCTCATTACACGAAGTACAGCAATGCCTTGCTATTTACCAGGACATGAGGAAATCAGGGTAACGTATATAAAATTGATGTTAGGTTAAATTACTAGTTTAGTTCATGAATTTTCAAGTTTGTCTATTTGGTCCCTAAACTTTAAATAGTACTGAATACCTCATCAACTTTCAAATTTGTGTCAATGGCCCCTAAACTTTCTTGTTTTGAGTCTAACATGTCCCCAACATATTTAGTCTTTTTACAAGTAAATAATCTATTAGATATAAAACTGAATTTTTATTAACTGAATTTTTTTTATGCTTAGACCCTAAACTTTCAATAGGTCATTAATGTATTAACTTTTTTATAATTAATTGTTCTATTAGATATAAAGTTGAAAGTTCGTGATCTTAGACAAATTTGAAGTTTAAAGTTTTAGGGACATTTAGACCGACTAAATAGACATAATGTTGAAAATTCATGAACTAAGCTTATAATTTAATCTAGATTTGATCGTCCTTTTTCACAATAGAATCATGTCGAGATCCAATTACCGCTACTGACATTTAGTCTCCTATTCATGATAGGTATAGTGTTTGCCAACAATGAAGTAAAATAAATCAGTCTTTTTCCATTCTTCCAGCTTAGCGAGCATTTTTGCAATGCCCAGAAGATGCCTTTGATTTCTTTGCATATGAACGGACATTTATTTCAGACCAAAACATTTTCAGGTTCAAATCCGACGACCATTATCTCAAGGAGTTGATTGCAGAATGGTGTGAAGGAGTTCTACAGAATAACAATCAGCAGCAAGAGGAGGCGACAGCACCCTGTAATAGAACCGACATCGGGAAACCACGATGTTTAATTCTTGAAAAAGTTGCTGAGCATCTGCAGAAGAGTTTTACCGAAAGCCTAGCGATTGACCTGCAAGAGCTCACAAAGGTTCGCATAATAGCATGAACTGAATTTTCTATTTGGAAAACCAGCACCAGTTTGCCCTTAAAATATGCCTTGTATAAATTATCTCAAATTTCAAAAGTATGCCTGCATGAAACTAAGCATCTGGTGAATGTGATCAGGTCGAAGCCCGTATCGTCGTTCTCGCAGTTTTGCGAATGATCAAGGAGAATTATGCATTAGGTAATGCCATACTCCAAAACATATCTACTTGCGAGAATAGTACATCTGTCTAAGCACACCTCTAAGAATAGTACTGAATGTTAGGAATCACAAATCTCCACAATAGTATGATATTGTCCACTTTTAACATAAGCTCACTTTGCTCTGAACTTACTTATAAACTCATGATCATTAAATTAGTCAATGTGGGACTCCCTCCCACCCATCCTCAACACTGAACCCTTGTGGACTTTAGCAGCGTCCTTTGATCCTTTAGGGGTGCTAACATTGTTCTCTTGGCTGCAGGAGAATCAGTAAAAGATGATATATTCATCATTTTAGGAGTGAGTAAAGTTGAACCAGAGTTAGTTGCACAAAACTTTGAAGTGCGAGATGCAATAACCAAACTCTTGCAATACGAGTTGGGGCTTGAAGTTCTTCCGGCAGGACCTACAACTGCTCTTGATGAAGTGGCTGGTTCAGAAAGCTCTAACATGTCGCTTACAAAACTGAATGGAATTATGGGAAGGAATAAGTACACCACTAGGAAACCAGCAGCTGTACAGAGGCTTAAGGTTACAAAGAAATCACTGAAAGACTGGCTGCAAAGAAATAGGGATATAATAGAATATCGGTGATCAATACCTAAGAATGATTCTTTTTGTTAATGATATAATGATAATGTGCTGTATCTTGTAATTACCTTTTATGAAGTAAAGTCTATATATGATAAAAGGAAGTTGGGAAGAAATGAAGCCTTCTTCAGCTTTATTCCAAAAGCTGAAAAGAAGAACTCGCATTTTAAATTTAATGAAAAAACATCGAAAAAAAGAAAATTGGGGTGAGAGAGGCTTGAACTATCGACCTCAGGATAACTTGAAGCTATGAGACCTACGTGCTAGCCAACTGCGCCACCACCCCGAAATAAATAAAAATTAATAGAAAAAATGAGGAAAGCTCATTAAAGGCCCAAAAGGAGACCTCACATTTTAACATCGAAAAGAAGTAAATCGGGGTGAGAGAGGCTCGAACTCTCGACCTCAGGCTAACTTGAAGCTATGAGACCTACGCGCTAGCCAACTACGCCACCACCCCGGAATGTCCAAAGACCTAATGTTATGTTTTCGGAATAAATAAAAATTAATAGAAAAAATGAGGAAAGCCCATTAAAGGCCCAAAAGAGACCTCACAATTTAAATTTAATGAAAAAAACATCGAAAAGAAGAAAATTGGGGTGAGAGAGGCTCGAACTCTCGACCTCAGGATAACTCGAAGCTATGAGACCTATGCGCTAGCCAACTGCGCCACCACCCCGGGATGTCCAAAGACCTAATGTTATGTTTTCGGAATAAATAAAAATTAATAGAAAAAATGAGGAAAGCCCATTAAAGGCCCAAAGAGACCTCACATTTTAAATTTAATGAAAAAAACATCGAAAAGAAGAAAATTAGGGTGAGAGAGGCTCGAACTCTCGACCTCAGGATAACTCGAAGCTATGAGACCTACGCGCTAGCCAACTGCGCCACCACCCCGGGATGTCCAAAGACCTAATGTTATGTTTCCGGAATAAATAAAAATTAATAGAAAAAATGAGGAAAGCCCATTAAAGGCCCAAAGGGAGACCTCACATTTTAAATTTAATGAAAAAAACATCGAAAAGAAATAAATTGGGGTGAGAGAGGCTCAAACTCTCGACCTCAGGATAACTCGAAGCTATGAGACCTACGCGCTAGCCAACTGCACCACCACCCCGGGATGTCCAAAGACCTAATGTTATGTTTCTGGAATAAATAAAAATTAATAGAAAAAATTATGAAAGCCCATTAAAGGCCCAAAAGGAGACCTCACATTTTAAATTTAATGAAAAAACATCGAAAAGAAATAAATTGGGGTGAGAGAGGCTCAAACTCTCGACCTCAGGATAACTCGAAGCTATGAGACCTACGCGCTAGCCAACTGCACCACCACCCCGGGATGTCCAAAGACCTAATGTTATGTTTCTGGAATAAATAAAAATTAATAGAAAAAATTATGAAAGCCCATTAAAGGCCCAAAAGGAGACCTCACATTTTAAATTTAATGAAAAAACATCGAAAAGAAATAAATTGGGGTGAGAGAGGCCCGAACTCTCGACCTCAGGATAACTCGAAGCTATGAGACCTACGCGCTAGCCAACTGTGCCACCACCCCTGGATGTCCAACAACCTAATGTTATGTTTTTGGAATAAATAAAAATTAATAGAAAAAATGAGAATAGGCTTTCGAGGGGTCTTTTCCTCATTTTTAGCAAAGCCCGTTAAAGGCCCAAAAGAAGACCTCACGTCTTAAATTTAATAAAAGAAACATTGAAAAAATAAAATAGGGGTGAGAGAGGCTTGAACTCTCAAGCTCAAGATAACTCAAAGCTATGAGACATAACGCAAACTGCACCACCATCCCTAGTTGTCCAACAAGCTAATGTTATGTTTTTGAAATAAATAAAAATTAATAGAAAAAAATGAGAAAAGGCTTTCGATGGGCCTTATTCCTCATTTCGAGCAAAGTCCATTAAAGACCTAAAAGGAGACCTCACATTTTAAATTTAATGAAAAAAGAACATTGAAAAAAGGAATATTGGGGTGAGAGAGAGGCTCGAACTCTCGAGCTCAGGATAACTCAAAGCTATGAATCCTAACACGCTAGCCAATAGTGACACCACCCGGGTTGTCTAATGACCTAATGTTATATTTTTGGAAGAAATGGAAAAGATGAAAAATAATATAAAAAGTGATTTTAAATATTGAAAAATAATGTTATATTTATGGGATTTGTGAATATTAAACCTTTATTTAAAAAAAAAAAAATTATAATTTATTCTGACGGGAGTTATTGCATTCATCGAACACGCGCGCGCGTAACGAACGAAACCCTAGTTTTAAAAGCACATATTTCCATCATTTCCAACTCCCTTGGACCATCGGATACTTCCAGTAGAGCAGTATCCATGGCGGCCTTGTTCCGCTATTCGAAATCCTCTACGATTTCGTCTCTTTCATCCATTTCTCTCTTCAGGAGATGCTTTTCTTCAGCTGTTGCTGCTGAACTCAGCTCTCCTACTACTACGACTTTGCCTTTTAATTTAAACCACAATCTTCCCCGCAAAGATCCCAAGGATCGGAACGTTCAATGGGTGTTTCTTGGATGCCCTGGCGTCGGCAAGGGGACCTATGCTAGTCGTCTTTGTAACCTTCTCGGTATCCCTCACATCGCCACCGGAGATCTCGTCCGCGAAGAACTCGCTTCCTCCAGCCCGCTTTCTCGCCAGGTATTTTCCCCTTTCATTTGTTTATGTAACTTCAAATGTAATCTTTTTGGATCGTATTGCAGCTGATAATTTAAATCTGCTTTGATATTGAGCGTTAGTATCTCGAAGGGTTGATAGTAGATTCGATTTGGCGATTTAGTCAATCATTGTGTTCATTTTTTCAAATTATGATGATAACTTGTAACAGTTGCACGATGAAGGTTTTTAAGCTTTTTTTTTCCCCTTTCTGTCTTTGTTTGTCTCATTTTAATCTCGATCGATGCAGCTATCAGAGATTGTTAACCAGGGAAAATTGGTATCGGATGAGATCATAATCAACTTGTTGTCCAAGAGACTTGAAGCCGGTGAGGCGAAAGGTGAATCTGGATTTATCCTTGATGGTTTCCCTCGGACAATTAGACAAGCAGTGAGTATTCTGTGGTAAAGATGAAATGTGTCATTAAGCTTTCACTTTTTCTTTCCTTTTTTTCTCTTTCATCGTTTTTGGTCTAATAATATTAGTAATTTGGCTATAGTTTTTTCATACAGAAGTTTTTCCGACTAATTCTAAAGCGGGTCCATCTTTTAAACCAATTGTCAAAAAGTCATTTCCTGATCACCTCCACTGTTCATTGTCTTGCATGTGGAGTTGTACCATATATTAGCTCCATAGTAATTACCCATTTTCAATTTTTGCGAAAATGAAAATGAATCCTGGGATTCGAACTCCTTAGATTACTTCAAGTTTCATGATCTTGAACCTCTTTCTGAAAAGATTAATAAATGATTTTACTACGGAAAAGTGTTAATTTCCTTCTAATTCTGCTTTTTTAGACTAAAATCCTGAGTGGAGTAAGCAACAATAAACACTTGGAAGCCTTCTGATGCTGATTTTGTAGATAATTATGAGATGGGATTCTATTTTCTCATCTTTCTGTTTTCTTTTTGCGTATTTCTTTTTGTTCTGAAATCTTTACAGGCGACAGCTTAGATTCTGGTTTCTTTGCTTTCATTTTAGGAAATTTTGGAAGAGGTGATTGATATAGACTTGGTGGTTAATCTAAAGCTCCGAGAGGATGTGTTACTTGAGAAATGCCTTGGGAGAAGAATCTGTGGTCAGTGTGGAAAAAACTTTAATCTTGCCTCCATTAATGTAAAGGGTGTAAATGGCAATCCTGGAATGAGTATGCCTCCACTGCTTCCCCCTACACATTGTATGTCTAAACTAATTACTCGGGCAGATGATACCGAAACAGTTGTAAAAGAGCGTCTTCAAGTGTATAATGAAAAGGTAGCTTCCAGTTCTGTTGCATTCTGAATATCAGTGATCAATTAAGGGGGAAAATAGCGTTACTTTTCGCTTGTCACGATGTTCGTTCTGATGTTCTAAGCTAATGACGATTTCTTGTTTCCTATTTGTTTTTGTGTGTGTCATCAGAGTCAACCTGTTGAGGAGTATTACCGTAGTAGAGGGAAATTGTTGGAATTCGACTTACCAGGTGGCATCCCAGAGTCTTGGCCCAAGCTGCTGAAAGTTCTTAATCTTGATGATTTTGAGGAGAAACTTTCTGCAGCAGCCTAAATTGCAGTGCGGCAAATGATTGGTTAGTTAATTATTTTCCACATATACAACAGGCACAAACAATTTTGCAGGACAATAAAAAACTGAAAACTAAACAAACTTGAGATTTATTTATTAATTTCTAAATTGTTATGTTGTTCTTTCTTTTCCCCAATTGGGAAGGAGGGAGGAGAATTATTTCACACGTTCTAATTTGGTTGAGTAGATTCGCTGCAAACAGGGATTTGTAACAGCATTGAGTATCTATCTCGACTAGAAGAAAAATGATTTTGAATTCTTGTACCACAATGTTCATTAGTATAACATTGTTCCATTTGATGATTTTTATGATGTTCTCTGTTCGTTGGTTCAACTAATTTCTCTTTTGACAGATACATGGAATATATTTAGGTCATTCCTTTTTTCTTTTTTTTGGTATATGTCATATCCATCAATGAAACATTTGTTTCTCATTAGAAAGAGAAATTACATTAAAGCTAGACTAGACTTGCGTCAGTTTTAGTAGATTTGTTCATTGATCGATCTGGTGCAAGTGCATTATTGTACTTATAGTAGCCCTTCTGGGTTTTCCCTGTGGAATTATGTCTATATCTGTTTGAGATTCAGGTCTTAAATGTTCGTAATGGCGAAATTTTCTTGTATGCTTCTGCAAGGGATAGGCTGGAGGAACTATTTACAATGCAGTTCACCCATGTCCATATCCGTCTCTCTCTCGAAAGGGGTTGGAGAGGGGAACGAAACATTTTTTATAAGGGTGTGGAAACCTCTCCTTAGTAGACATGTTTTAAAAACTTTAGACGGGATGTTCGAAAGGGAAAGTCCACGGAAGACAATATTTGCTAGTGGTGAACTTGAACTATTTGAGAAGGGAGTAGATTTCTTTCCCGTCCATAGCATATGGTCTGGAAGACTGTTCTAAATGCCCCACCCGAGTACACATTCTATTGCAGCTGGCCGAGCTGGCTGGCTCTAGCATTTGCCAGGCAGTAAGTTCACACAGCTGCAGACATTGAAACCAGAGAGCACAATACCAGCTAGCTCTTGACTACAATAGTTTGGTGGTTCAAGATGGCTTATGCTCCACACTTTTTAATTCATTCTATTGCAGCTGGCCGAGCTGGTTTGGCTCTAGTTTTTGCCAGGCAGTAAGTTTACACAGCTGCACATATTGAATCTAGGGCTCAATACCAGCTCTTGACTACAATAGTTTGATGGTTCAAGATGGTCTGTGCTCCATACTTTCCCGATCATTTGGTCAACACAATGTTCGTCAAAATTCTGTTTTTAAGCATTTGAAAAATCATTCCAAATAAGTCTCGGGTTATGAAAATTTACAAAAATGGTACAATTGAAAGTTGTTAAATTCTGTGGGACTTTATTTTAATTTTGTGAACAACAGGAAATAAATTGAGAAACAACAAATACTATAAGGCCATCCTAATTTATGACAATTTTCTGATTATTAAACGTCATAAATTGATAATATGAAATAAAATTATTTTATACCATTGTTATTTTTAGGTGGAACGGTAATAATTTAATTTTTTTTAAGGGGAATTGTATTTTAAATACTAATAAAAATTTAATTATATTTTTGAAGTAAAGTATAAAATTTATGGATATTTTAATTAATTTAGCCTGAGATCGATGAACTATCGACACGTGTAAAAGATCTTATGATGAGAGATCGACACGTGTAATTCTACCAAATCGAAGAGGTGCAACGTGGCGTGTTCGTATTGGATGCGCAAACTATATTTTTATATTATTGCAGGTTCAATAATATCATATCCAAACTTTGAATTACTATCCCCGAAAATAATATAATAATAAATTGTTAAATTACACTAGAAAACGACGTCTCACGTTCCGTCATGATTGCCGATATCCTACTACCGGTCACAGCGTACCAATTTAAATCTATAATATATATCTAATTTAAATCTTTAATATATATATATATATATATATATATATAAAAATTAAATTAGACAAACAATTTTAATCAATTTTCATATTTTAGTTCTAGTTTTCAAATTAATAAAAATACCACCTTGTGTAAAAATTCATAAATTTTTTCAAAAATCTAAAAAATACTTTTAAACTTAAAAAAAAAAAATATATATATATATATATATATATATATATATATATATATATATATATATATATCTAACAAAATTTAAAACTTTTTCAAAAATTAAAAAAAAAAAACTTTGAACTTAATAATAAAAAATAAAAAATCCTAAAAGTCGTTTGAGAGAAAATTATAATTATATCCATTCACTTTTAGAATTTCGTCTTCATAATTTGATAAAATCTCACAAGTGTTTTTTACAGTTGGGTAGAACTCTGAACTTTCCTCTACCCGATAGTTATGTGTAGCAAGCCGTTGTTATTGCCTTTTGCTTACATTCTCGTATAACACCAATTTTAATTTTTCAAATCTTGATTTAAAAACTCTCTTTTGAAATCTCTCTGTCCCCGTTTTCTAAAACTTTCTTCTTGAATCGGAGCTTGAGGCTCGAGTATACTTCACTTGGCTGTAGGCGACGCAAAAACGAATAGGCTTAACTTACTTATTACTGGGAAGTGAGTGTCACACAATCGCAAATTCGCTACCATCAAACTGCGATTGTGATAAGTGATAAATAATCTATTAAGCACAAGCTACATATCTATCATATAATTAATTTAAACATCTAAACTCATAAATTAAATTTCAATTTTTTAAAAACTATAACAATCAAATTTGATTTTTTTAAATAATATATTTGTAACACAATTTTATCTAAAATTAGTTTAAAATCACTCAAATAAATTATTTATCTTAAATTCCTAGCAAAAAGATTTATACAATTTTGGATAATAATTAGAGAAAAAAATCAATTTTAAGAGATATATCTTGAAATTTCACGTATCAATTAAAATTATAAACTTTCAAACATGTTAATAAAATTTGACCATAATATGTTAAAATATAATAAATTTCATGGGCACGGTTTAACATAATATTCGAGAGAAATATTAAAATATAATAAATAATAGCAATTTTTTTTAATGTTTTAATTTTTTAATATAAATTATATTAGGAAATAGAAATTGTCCATTAAAATGAATATATATTATTAAATAAAAAATAGACAAAAATTCTCTGTAGTATCTCCTTTTGATCTCTTCATTATCAATTATTGTTGAAAATATTATTACAAATTTCATGCACGTATAAATTATAATAATATAGATTAAACTGTTATAAAAAAATCAATTTAGATATTCAGTTGTTTAAATAATAATAAAAAAAAAATTGATGTTTAATTAATATAATTTAAAATTTGTTAATTAATTTATTTTATCCTTTTATCTTGGGGTGTATATTCAACCAGACAATCAGGACCAACCCGAGGGTTGGATTGAATTAGCATTTTGGACAGTAATGAGTTCATTTTTCTAAACCCGAACTAAATCGGTTTGATTTTGGGTCCGTGGACAAAACGTTTGAGTTAACCGAGCCAAATAAAATATATAAAATATATTAAAAACAGTTTCTTGTTAATGGGTTTGCTAGTACTGAATCTTTTATTTTTTATTTTGATTAATTAATTTCATAAAAATGATTATAATTTGTTAATAAATGTATCTTTAAATTATTTATATAACAAAGGTTTTTTTTTTATTTGTTATTAAATTTTGGTAGATTTTGTTTTTATAAGATACCTAATTATTAATAAATAAGAATAATTATAAAAAGTATAAAATAAAAAATAAAAAACCAGTCAAAATTTTAATTTAGGTGTATTTACATTAGTGAAAGAAATTATAATATGTGTGCGTGTGTATTTTAAAAAAAGTTATTGGCCAACGGGAATGGACGAAAAATTAGCCAAATCTATTGATATCCGCGAATCTTTTCGTAATACGGCTCTGAAATAGCGACACGTGTCCCGACTAAATCTTTTGGATCCATACAATCTCTTTAGCTCGCGGCTTTAGATTTAGTTCCGCTTCTGAAATCCGTGGCCCGAGTTTTCGGCCACGTTGGAAATATCTTCGTCATACGTGGCACATTTAAACCATCCCAGAGCTTCAATTTGTCCACGTCATTCTCCGTGAGCTCTCTACAATATCTTCTTCCATTTTTTTTTGTTATTATTTTGTTATATCTCAAATTAGTTCTGAAGAGAGAAGAGAGAAGAGAGAGAAAATGAATTAGATTTAAATTGCTTAAAATAATTAGATATGGAGGTAGAATTGAACAGAGTTCAAAGAAANGATTCGTAGCTAGTCGATTTTGGTGATCCATACTTGTTGTTTTATTTGCTTTTTTTTTTCTTTCATCTTTTTTTTTTTTTTTCAGTTAAAGTCAATGATGAATCTACATCAAGTTTGTATAGATTAGTTCGTTGATCTTCTAGGTAATTTGTAGATCGGTTTTTGTGGAACGTAGGTTTCTTGCTGTTAATGTCCGGAGATTCTCGGTTTGATTCACTTAGGGTTTGATAATTGTTTTTTTAAAATTGATTTATTAATCTGTCGGGTTCAGTTACGTTGTTTCTTCACTTTCTTGGATTAATTACTTAACGTCTGTAAACATTTGTTTTTGCAGTGTGTGTTGTTCTTGTTTGTTCATATGTAATGGTTAGGGTTTTAAGGTGCGGTGGTTTTTCCAGGGAGCAAGCGACCATTGGATTTTGAGGCTCCTTGTTGGATTTAGAATATGCACTGAATCTGTCTCCAATCCTCCACCATAGTCTGCCTTGGGGTTCTTGAACACTGCATAGAGCTATTTTTTCTGAATCTGATTGACGTCAAGTGCCAACCCTGATGAGTGCTAATGCCGACAGGCACAAAGTGAAAGAGTTAAGAGGACCAAATTGTAACGCACAGGATGGGAATGGAAGTGTGAACGATGGTGTGTCTGGAAGGGAACAGAGACCGGTGGAGGAAAATGAGTTGAAGGTCAATGGATTGACTAGAAATGCAGAAGATGGGCGAAATCCTACTCTTCAAGCCCAGGACATTGTACAAATACAACAGCAACAGCAGCCTCAAGGATCTATGGTCTGCTGGGAGAGATTTCTACATCTTAGGTCCCTCAAGGTTTTGCTTGTAGAAAACGATGACTCCACTCGCCATCTAGTCACTGCACTGCTTCGTAATTGCAGTTATGAAGGTCAGGAAATTGGTCTTTCTTGCAACATTTTCTCCCTGCAAATGACCGGTTATTGATGCATCTACATTTCAGATATTATTATTATGATTATTATTTGTTTTTCGATTTCAACAGTTTATGGTCTGAAGTTTCTGTTAACATGTGAACTTTGTTAGTTGGGAAATACAAAGTTCATTGCATGAGCAAATGTCTAAATCACCGTACATACTTTAGTTAACAGTACAAACATAAATGGAAGGGATAAAACTTGAAAGGTAACGCCTAAAGAACTACCACGATTGGTTGAAAATATATTAGCCTATAAATTTTAAGTACTTCCAAGTATGGAGAATAGAAGAGATAACAGTGTGAAAGAATCCCAGATGATACTAATCATCACAGTGGCAGGTTCCATTTTTAAACAAAGATCTTTATAATATCTGCTTCCATCCTTACCTTCAAGCCAGAGTATTCTTGATTAGCTTTTTCTAGAGCTTAGAGTTCTTCTATGAGCTCCTTTTGAAGCATGGAGTTCCTCAGTTCTCTTTTTGTGCCTGTCCTTCCCAGCTTCGGTCAAACGCAGCTTGAACGTCATTTTTTTTTTTTTTGTCTTTCTGCAATAGCAATGCTCTTTAAATCTTCCACTTCTCTACTAGCATCATCAACTCGTGCTTGAAACAGTTTGGCCTCTTCAAGTTTTATCCTAAAAAATAAAAATAGTTTCCAATTTATCAAAAGGAGGATCCCTATAAGAAACTATCTACAATACTGGCTCCATTACATGCTTTTCATTTTAATCCTATTTGAAACTAGGAAGATCACTAGTTTATATGATTCATATACCTGCATGTCAATGGATACAAATCCTTTTAGGAAGTATTAATTTCAGTTGCTTACTAATGATTTTAAAAATAATTGTTTATCACTGGAAGTAATTCCTTTCCCTGATGAATCTGCATTTTTTTTTTTTTTTTTTTTGTANTAGTGCACAATTTGACTCCCTGGCCCCTGCTTCTCAGTTTTTGTACTAGGAAGTTGATGTGACTAATGTCTTATTTGACGCATATGATTACTGGTTCTTCAGGTTGCCTTTGTTTTCAATATGTGCGTTGGGGTTAATATGTTGGCCCATGCCTTACATAATGTGTGTGTGTGAGTGCTGCATTTCTTGATTCACCTTATTTCAGACTTATTTTTTCTTCTAGTTGAAGAAAAGTATAACTTTCCATTGTTCATTTTTCTGGTTAGCAAATATGGAAAACATGCAGGAATGAATTTATAGGCATCCTTCAGTTATGAGCTCTTCTGTTACTCTATTGTACCTTGGGAGTAGACAAATAGTTATCTGGAAAACTTAGCAGTTTCCCATTCGTCAGGATTTTTTCAATCTCCTGTATCTTTACAATCGGTTGAGCTTCAAATATCCTTTCACAAATTTGCTGCCTATGATCTGACTTTCAATTGGGTTTTATGTTTGTTTTTGTTCTCTTCTGGTTTACCGTTCTTTCTTCTATGTCGGCATTCCTAGTTATTGCAGCTGCAAATGGACTATACGCATGGAATATGCTAGAAGATCTGACATAATATGTGTGTGTGTAGTACTTCATTTCTCGATTCACCACATTTCAGACTTATTTTTTCTTCTAGATGAAGAAAATTTTAAGACATCTTTCAGTTATGGGCTCCTGTTACTCTATTGTATCCTGTATGTTGGGAGTAGACAAATAGTTATCTGGCAAACTTAGCAGTTCCCCGTTGGTCAGGATTTGTTGAATCTCCTATATCTTTACGATCGGTTGAGCTTTAAATCTCCTTTCACAAATTTGCTGCCTATGGTCGGACTTTCAACTGGGTTTTATGTTCTCTTTTGTTCTCTTCTGGTTTACCATCCTTTCTTCTATGCCAGCATCCTTTGTTATTGCAGCTGCAAATGGACTACACGCATGGAAGATGCTAGGAGATCTGACATAATATGTGTGTAGTGCTGCATTTCTTGATTCACCACATTTCAGACTTATTTTTCTTCTCGATGAAGAAAACTATAACTTTCCATTGTTCATTTTTCTGGGTAGCAAATATGGAAAACATACTGGAATGAATTTAAGGCATCCTTCAGCTGTGAGCTCTTCTGTTACTCTATTGTATCTTGGAAGTAAACAAATAGTTATCTGGCCAAGTTAGCAGTTCCCCGTTGGTCAGGATTTGTTGAATCTCCTATATCTTTACATTCGGTTGAGCTTTGAATATCCTTTATTTTGCTGCCTATGGTCTGAATTTCATTTGGGTTTTATGTTCTCTTCTGGTTTACCATCCTTGAATATCCGTTCACAAATTTGCTGCCTGTGATCTGAATTTCAATTGGTTTGATGTTCTTTTCTTGTTTACCATCCTTTCTTCTTTGTCGGCATTCTTAGTTATTGCAGCTGCAAATGGACTACACGCATGGAAGGTGCTAGAAGATCTGACAAATCATATAGATCTTGTCTTAACAGAGGTGGTCATGCCTTGCTTATCGGGCATCGGTCTTTTATGCAAGATTATGAGCCATAAAACAAGGAAGAATATACCTGTGATTAGTAAGTTTCTTGAAGTGTCTAGTTTATCAATAGTATAGCTTTTAAGCAGGTTTATCTTTCTATGCAAGCTAATCAATTGAATTCTTGATTCTGATGTGATACGTATGCAGTGATGTCTTCTCATGACTCAATGGGTTTAGTCTTTAAATGTTTGTCAAAGGGTGCTGTCGATTTTTTAGTGAAGCCAATTCGGAAGAATGAGCTTAAAAACCTTTGGCAACATGTTTGGAGAAGATGTCATAGTGTGAGTACTTTCACTTTCGTGTGTCCCTTCTCAATTGCATTGCATTGATAAACTGACTTTATGGCTTATTACAGATGGATAAATATTAAGAGTGAAGTACTCTTGATGTTCTCTAAACTACTTATCTATACTGGATGTCACTTTCCTTTATGAGATCTGCCTAAACTTATGCCGGATGCAATATCATAGAATTTTGCTTCGCGTGTATTTTTCATGTGATATGGATTTTTTGTTGGGAACTTGATATTTCGTATTAATTATGTCATGCTGATATCTAGTTTTTCTCTTAGTCTAGCGGTAGTGGAAGTGAAAGTGGCACGCAGACCCAAAAATCTGTGAAGTCAAAAAGTGTTCAAAAATCAGACAACAACACCGGGAGCAATGAAGAAGAAGAAGACAATGAGAGCATTGGCTTCAATATTGGAGATGGAAGTGACGACGGCAGTGGCACACAGGTATTATAAGTTCTTGTTAAGAGATTAACAGGATCTAAGATTGTTTTATATGGACATTAGAGAGTCTGAAAGAACGTAAAAGGAAAAGCCAAAAAAGGCATATAGAAAACAGCCGAAATTAAAGAAGCCAAACAACTGGCTATAGAAAAAGGAGTTCCAATCCACAATAAGAAAACATAATGGGTAACTGCAGGAGTCTTGGTTCTCAAATATAAGCATTAGGCCTTGCCAATGATCAAATCCTTTCCCAAGATTTCTCCAAATCCCCAAAAGTGCCAACAGTAACTAGTTTCACTTTCTCTTTCCAGTTTGTTGAAGTGTCACCTTCACTAAGCAAATTGCATATTGTGGTATAAGCTTACTCAACGACTTTCAACTTTAGTGCCCCTTCTCACTTTGATCAGATCAAATGCACTTTATCCTTTTAGCAGCAATCTTGTGACCGGAGTTTTTTGTCACCATATGAAAGGGCATATAAGTGGGTTACATTTTTTTTTTCCCATTGATAGGACCTTCAAGTTCATCCAGTTGAAGGCTTTTTGTGGGGTGTTGCTAAATTGGTAATGGCCTGTTATTTTTCTGCAGAGTTCTTGGACCAAGCAAGCTATAGAGGTTGAAAGCCCTCGACCAGTATCTGCATCAGCATGGGATCAAAAGCGTGAACGTCCTGATAGTACTTGTGCTCAAGTTGTCCACTCAAATGCTGATGCATTTGGTAATAACGTGCCACCTGTTTTGACAGCCGAGTGCCAGGTGCAGAAAAAGCAACTTGGTAGCGTTCGAATATTGGGCTGTGTCTGAGAACTTTATGAACTGTTAACCATACGTGTAATATCTTGTATTTATTTCTTCAGAAACTGTTTCCGTGGGTAGAGTTGAATTAGGCGTGCACATAAATCTAGATTTACAACTTGAACTGTCTGCGGAACATCCAACCAAGCTAGCTAACAGACAACAGAATATTATGCTTGAGATAGGATCCAATGGATTTAATGAGCAGTTCAACAAAGGACAGCTTGACCTCAACTCTGAGAATCCATCCAGCAAACTCAAGTACGAACAAACAAATGTTACTGGTCTTGCTACAAATCTTAAAGATTCTAAGTTGGATGTCACAGTGTTTGAGGCACCAACCAGCAATCCCAAGATAGACATTAAGAATAAAGATGTTACAGATTCAGGAGAATTTCCATCCCTTGAGCTTGGATTAAAAAGGCTTAGAGGAGTTCAAACGACAGGGAAAGCAGACCAAGATGAGCGGAATGTTTTGAGACGCTCAGATTCTTCAGCTTTTTCTAGGTTTGTGAGAAATGGTCCATCCTTCTAAATATTGTTTCAAAATGTTGAGGCAATTGCCTCTTTGACCAATGAAAGTTCATTGTCCATACATTCACAGGTACAATGCTGGCTCAAATTCTAACAAGACTCGAACTGGGAATGCTGGAAGTAACTCTTCTCCTGTTCTTGGCTTAGAAGTTACAAACCAAGAGAACATGCAAGATATTCGATCTCTTTCGAGTGGTAATCCTCCCAATCAATGCTCAAATGGAGATAGCAATAACATTGACATGGGGTCCACTACGAATAATGCATTTTCCAAGTCCATAGTCACTAATAACAAGTCAGCAATGGCATCAACAGTCAACTGTTTGAACCCATTGGCCCAACCTATTAAGAATGACAGTCTATCTGTTCCTCAGCAAGCTGATACTACCAATAACGGTACAATTACAACAATGCAAACTCAGTCTAATTGTGTGCACGGGGAATCTCAAATTCAGCAACTTTGTCACCCGTATGATCACACTCATCTGCTTGCCCAAAATAATCAACGAATGTCATCGGAGCGTAATGACTTTTCATTAAAGAAAATATCAGCTGCGACACATTGTGGGTCATCCAATGTGTTAAATGGCCCTGTAGAAGGTAATGCAGCAAATTATAGTGTGAACGGTAGCGCCTCGGGCAGTAACCATGGAAGCAATGGCCAAAATGGGAGCAGCACTGCAGTAAATGCTGGAGGGCTGAATATGGAAAGTGATAATGGAATAGGCCGGAAAAGTCGAAGTGGGGATGCCAGTGGAAGTGGTAGTGGAAGTGGAAACAAAGTGGACCAAGACAGAGTCTCACAAAGGGAAGCAGCCTTGACAAAGTTTCGCCAGAAACGGAAGGAAAGATGCTTCCATAAAAAGGTAATGCTGCTTACTCCCTCTTTAGTCCAATGGCTGTTATGTCTATTTTATGATCCTTCGTGTTGTACTTTGCTCGGAAAGATCGTGATTCATATTTCTAGGGGCATTTTCTACGTCCAGTGTGAACCCTCCACTTTCATTTTCGATCCCCATGTTAAATTTCAGTCAATATCATATTTCTCCGCCCCACGTTAGATTTCAGCTAGTATCATATTTCACTGAGAGAGTAGCTATCAGCATAACAAGTACTTTGAGGAGAGTAATTCTATCCTCCCTTACTGTTATTTCGACTTGTTGTGCTGTCTTTACCAATAGTCTGAAAGTCACTGAGAAGCACAGGCGCAGACACTGAAATTGCGCCTTGAATGAACACTGCACGGATACAAACACGTGTCTATATGACATGCATTTCTGTACATTTCATCTTAAAGGAAATTACTTTTTTTGGGTAAGGTTGCATAAAAATTTGAATTCCTTTTTATTTTCTCAGATGAAATAGGAACTATACTTGATGGTTATAACATGATAGTCTGATAAAACATCCTACTCGAGGTTGCTAAACCTCCACCACTTCTTTGAAGCACAATGCATCAGGTGTGGGGCCGCAATATATTCATATTTGCGGCATAGTAAAACAGGGATTTCACTTGGAAAAGAAATTATTTGATGTTAATGGATTTCCCAAGGTTCCAACTTACCAATGGAATTTTATCAATAATAATATGCAGAAGTAGAAGTCTCGCATTGGTCTTTCATTTCATTGTGAAGTAAATGCATCTATTGTCATGCTTTCCTTCTTCTGTGTCTTGCTGCTGAGATTCTGACTTATTCTTTAGGGATATTAAGATACTTATTTACGAATACTTATTCCTCCGCAGGTCCGATACCAAGGCAGAAAGAAATTGGCAGAACAGAGGCCCCGTGTGAGGGGACAGTTCGTGAGACAAAACACAAGCGAAAACACGAGCAATGTCGGAGATGGCTAAAGCCATTGGCATTGTTTTGGTAAACAAACAAAGATTTGGTTTTCCCTTTAACAAGAAATGTCCATGTGCATTTGGGAAAATAGAAAAATTAGAGTGTACCATTTTAGACAGAAAAATGATGTTTTTACTTAATAATTCTAAATTAGACAGACAAAAGCTGAACTGGACTCTGTTGCCAGTGGCTACTGGACTTCTATTCAAGAAGGCCTTCTGCCTTTCTGCATCAGAAAACTCTACTTTAGTTTGTGTTTGGACACAATGTGAGTGTATTATTATTCATTGTTACACCTCCTCTCTCCTTTCCTTTCTCTTCTGTACAACTGGAAAACTCTCACATTACTACCATTTGATACATAGCTTTCTTGTTGTGGTTTCATTTTTAATCATAGAGAAACTTCCTTCTTTTAGCGCTGGCACGTAGTCATAGCATCAGAAAGTTCATTCGATGACACGTATTTTTATCCAGGGGACCGATAAGATTGCAGACGTTGATGTCGAGCGAGCCAACATGCAACCAACACCACTAATGGCTGGATGCTTTGTAGCTTCTGCTCATTACAAGGTATCAATTTCTCCCATCATCTTGCTGCTAATTCTATTCGAGTTACGTTATTTTCATTTCTGTTCTTTTAGCGCGTTTCTAATTTTTCGTGTAATTGTTCTTCGGTTCCAACTCTGTTATAACTCGATCTCTTACAATGTTGCAACCCAACATAAAGTGGATTTGGAGATGGAATTATTAAACTTATGGATTAGTTTGGTATAGTTTGGATTAGAATATTTGATAAACCAAATCAAACCAAACTATTAATAAATGGTTGGGTCCCATTTAGATATGAAGAAAGAACTCAAATCAAAATCAATTTTTATTTGATTCCTCTTTAAATGAGTTCGGTGTAGCTTTCCACATCCTAAGCTCTACGACGCATGTGCACCTCTCATTTTGTTTAATTTATGAACAACTCCCACGGACTTTTTCCCCCTTATTCTTGTCGGCCGCCGTATATCATTCATTGTACATTAATTGCTAAACTTGAACTTGATTTAATCAACCATCTCCTAAATGAATGAAATTGTTACCTTCAACATTATAATTAAATTCAATGTATGAAATTGTTGATATTATAAGATGTGTATATAAAATTGTTGACATAAAAATTTCTAAAATGACTAATATATTACTTTAAATTGAATAAAATCTGAAAACCATGATATATTATTGACCAAGCCACTATCGAAAACAATTTATGTAACGTACAAGATTAAATCATCCAGTTGTGTACAGACGATAGGTTGTGTGTGTAGTTGAACAAGCTTGAATTTCGTTCGAGTGATGTTTGGTTGCCAAAGATAAATTTCGTCTTAAGTCTAATGAAACCATAAAGTCGGAGCGAAAAGTGGGTGAATGAGTTTTTCTTTTTCGATTAGACGCAAATCAAGGACTAAGAGCTCCTTTTTTCAATTATATTCAATATTATGTTTATTAGAAACATTTCATAAATTTAGTTCCGTAAAATAAATTATACTGCGTTGAGAGTTCAAATTCTTTTAATGGATCATCCGAAAAATCTTTTTTTTTGTTAAGACAGAGGAGAAAACAACTTTCAAATTCAGTTCAGAGAGCACTCTCATATGAGAGGAAATTATTGTTCTTATACTTGATTCGGAATAGACAATTTTGATTTAAACCCTTTTTCATTCTCGTGGGAAAAAATGATTATTTAAAAGAAATTATTCAGATTTTGTAGCATGAAAATTTACAACTCAAGATGAATGTGATTAAAAAGATTATAACGTTTGTAATCTTGAATTCTCTTCTCACTATTTTAAATGTGTGCTAAACAAAATCAATCATCGATGGTATAGTTCTTCGTAAAATTAATTTAAATCATATTGTCATTCTAAAATTAATATAAGTTCAAACCGAATAAAACTACAAAAAAAAAAAAAACATTCTTAAATAGTTAAGGATGCTTGGATCAGTTAGTAATTGGAAAATCAGTAGAGATGAAGGAAGTAATTTCATGTGGAGGAAGGGTTCAACTTGATAGCAGAAAGATACCATCACATTTTTTGCATAAAAATCTGTACTTTGTCCAAAAGCTCAGATCTACTGCTACACAAAGGTTCTGAACTTTGTTCGAGAGAGAGAGAGAGAGAGAGAGAGAGAGAGATTTGGAATTATTTATGCAAATAACAGAGGAAATTCATCCTCTCAGCACAACAATCAAGACTGGTAAAAGAAAAAAAAAAAGGTTCTTCTAACCTCCAGTTTTTGTAGACAGCATAAGCAGAATGCGCATCTTTTTTCTTTTACTGCATGAATCCAAGGCTCCAGCACGTTCTTGTTTGACAATTTTGTCACAAAATTCTAGCAACCATGGAAATAAGAATTAGAATGTAGGAAAATTCTAACGTAATACTATAAAATAGTGTTTGATTTTTTGTATTTATTTTAGAAGAAACAAGGATCTATTAACCACACATGAGAAGCCCCCCTTTCAAACCAGAGCTACATCAACAGAGCTTCCCATGGAGGGTTTGAAGCAAACTATAAGTACCAAAAAAAAAAAAAAAACTTGTGCCTAAGGGTCTATAGAGATGAAGTAACTTGTACAAAGTTACAAAAATCACTAAAAGTAAAGTACAAACGGATGCACACGGGACATATGCTCTAAATTTTAGTTTTTTTTTTTTCTTCCCACTTTTTGATAATTGGAGGAGCATCGTTCACTCTCTACATTTCTACATCTTGTATTATGCTCATGGTCTACTCACTAGCTATATTGAATAAGAGTTTTGAGTCTTACAAGCTTGAAACTAGGGATTTAAGTTAATTAGTTTTCAGCTTAGGAGCTTGAATTTAGGGTTGTTTTTTTTTTAAAACAAAAATGAAGAAGCAAAAACTAGATTCAATTGAAGTAAAATACCTGTATTTTTTGTTATCATGATCAATCAGACTTCTTCAGTACACTCAACAGGACCCCAGTGCTCAGACTTAATGCAACAAAACCAAGAGATGCCTCAGTTGAGACGTGGAATCCTGCAGGAAAATAGATCAATGAGTCCTAGAATTTTGAAATGCATATCCAAGTCATCAGATTTGAAATATCGAGCTGATGGAAGTGCTCACCAAAGAAATCCAGGATCATCTTACTCCCAACAAATGCCAAAACAACGCCAATAGATGGCTGGAAGGAGATAGAAAATAATGAGAGAATTTCCTTCAGTGGGACGTTCGTAATAGTACAACCGAGTGATTAATAAGACATCGGTTACATGGAAACGCCAAAACTGCTTTCAAAATCACAGGAAAGGCCGATGTATTTGTCCACAAATATATGACCATCAGATTGTTTCAAACGATTTTAAAATTTTTTGCATTTTAATCAAATCATCTGAAATGGTACGCTCGTTACGACTTTCACAAAAGACATTTAAACTTGAGGTGTGCCAACTCCACCATTTTAAACTTGACTCTCTCCTGATTTTGTACAAGACTAAGATTTTACCTGTAGGTACTCCAATTCCGACATACCATCAGATACAAGCACAAATAGGGATCTCAAACCTACAGTATATCAAAATTGTGGTCACTATGCATCTTAAGAAACTTAAATTCCAGAAGACAGACAAACCAAAGTTACTTTAAACTTGATAAAGGAAATAAATGAACAAAAATGTGTTCTTTGATTTAATAATAGCAATGAAAACTCTTTATCCCATTACCATCTACTGCTCATATCTCGAGATGTAAAGAGTAAGAAAACATCAACGTCAATTACATCATCTCCACCCCCCCGCCAAAAAAACAATACACACAGAGAGGTTAGTACAAAGGAAGGACAACAGAATTACCTAGAATGGCAAAAAGATTAGACGTAAACACTATGAAAGGGTCCCTTGTAACACCAAAAACTGCTGGTATTGAGTCCACCTAGCACCAAGTTCAAGAAAAAGGAACGTTAACTGAGCATTTCCATAAACTAAAAATGTAAAGTCAAAAGATATCCTAATACATATATAGCATGAATATGAAGAACATACTGCAAATGCTATATCACTGAGCTCAATTACTGCTACGGTGAGAAGTAAAGGTGTTGCCTGTCCAAAATGTTCGAGACCTGTTAGAAATCATGTGAAAAATAAGTTTATATAATAGATTCATAAGCTTTTAATAGAATGATGTGACATGCTTTTCAATGAGAAAAAATTTAAGCACTCTTATCTTACACTACAAGAAAGCATAATCAATAATATTCTGAAAAGCAACAATATATTTTCACATGCTTGACCTAGTCCATCATGACTTACTTTCTTAACACCCTCCTGAAGTGTAAAAAAGCGATTCCCATCATAGTTAGCTGCAACAATTAAACAGGGGAAATAAGATCTAACCATTAGCATAAAAAGAGGCAAAACCCATTTGACTGTAAGCAAACCAAACAGACCTGAAAAAGTAACACTTTTATACATCGTTCTCTTGTATAATTAACAATAAGTGAAAAAAAGTTTGCCTGGAAAAATATCCATTCTACTGCCAGAAATTTTTATTTTCCCCCTTTATTTCTAGATAACTCCTCTTAATAGCTTCTTCATATGTTGCCAAGCAAAATATAAACAGTATTTTAAGGAAAATCAATCATCATATTCATGAGGTTCGCAATTTTTCTTGCACCATATATACACAAAAGGTGCAAAGAAGTCTAGTCTCTACTTCCTCTTAATAAATAAGTGAGCTACAAAAATAGGACAAATGACCAAGCACTACACGAGTCCACATTCCAGCAGAAGAAAGAAACACGAATATAATTGCAGAATACCTGCCACAGGGATTAATTTTTGGCACGTCTTTACTACAAAGTTGTCTGATAGATCACTGTCATCCTCGTCATCACTGGCAAATAACTGCAGAAAGTCATGCATTTACGGTAAGAGATCCTAATAACTAAACGTGGGGGACAAGATGAAAAACTTAAAAATCAACCTGAAAAGATGAGAATAGAAGTATGGCAGCCAGAAGCAGGTTTACTCCTTCAAATCTCTGAAATAGTAGATATAGTCTCAGGTAGACCATATAAGCAAAGTGGAATATAACATTGAAAAGAAAGTTACCTGCAAAGTGGCTGTTCCGAGAAGTATGATTGTTAGACGAAAGACAATTGCACCAGCAATACCATATGTTAGCACCCGATTCTATATTTCCAAACCAACAAATCATCAAGATGCATAGTCATCAAATTATACCGAAAAGCAAAATCATATTAATAGTTTGCAAGCGAAGGAGAAACTTAATTATCGACAGCTTTGCAGAAAGTTAGCACCTGATACTCGATTGGCACTTTGAAGTACTTGAAAATCAAAACAAAAACAAAAAGATTGTCAACTGACAAACTTTGCTCCAGAAGATACCTGAAAATTGTCATAAAATAAGACATTAATAGAGCAAAAAGAAGGATAATAAAATGAAGCATTCTAGTTCACGCAATCATGAGTTAAGGCATCATCCAAATCTCCACATCTAAGAATAAACACTGAAACTAAAATATGGTTCTCGAGGAAGAGTACACGCGCTACAGCTTACGCAACATACGTGATTCTTTGTGTTCGTTTGAGAAAAAGTAGGAAAGAACATAGTGGAGTTCATTCCTCAAGGTGCATAAAAGTAAATTCTTCAAACGAGGCAGCTAAAGTCACATCTATGATCTGACGATAAACAAAGTTAAGATCAAAGCTCGTATCATAGTATCAAGTGTATAAACATATACGTGCCCTCTTGTCCTAATTAAGCTGCACAGTCCTTCTACACTTCCATGTAACGAACAGTTCAAACTTTTTATCTTTCATGAATCCAAGTATCAATGTAACCAGAACTTACGGGACCTAGCAGTGCAAATTGCATTCTGTATAATGTTCTCCCGTATACAGCCATTTTTTTTTATTTCCCATTACCAATGAAGTTATAATTCGCATTCAATTCAATCCAAAGTCCATTTGTCGTCGTATCAACAATTCGCTAAAAGAGGACAGACAACTTGAGGAATTGTGTCTTTGTCTTTAATGGTGAGACAACTTAAGTATGCAGTACGCAACATACCCAGCAAAAAATTATAATTCGCATTTGACTCAATCCAATTCCATTTGTCGTCGTATCGACAATTCGCTAAAAGAGGACAGACAACTTAAGGAATTGTGTCTTTGTCTTTAATGGAGAGACAACTTTAGTATGCAGTACGCAACATACCCAGCGAAAAATTCAGATGCCTTGCCCGGTCCATCTTTCAAGCCCACCCCGACGCCAAATGCCAGTGCACTAGCAACCTATAACAGAAAATGAAAAATAGCTTACAAATCAAATGACAGCCAAACTATTCGATTTCATCCACAAATTGAAGATCAACGAATGCTTACACATAAAGCAACATTCCTAATTGAAGAAACTTTACTTTCGGTCCCCTCGGCCTTATCGGCTTCTGCAAATTTGTCTCACTGTTATCGTATGATGAACGAGCAACCACAAATGAAAAACGTCTCTCTATTATCCACGTCTAATTAAAACAATCATGCACAAATTTCTCCATTAACCTAATAAAAAAACTAGACGAAACTCTCACTGACCTGCAGTAGATGGATCACCTTCCCTCTCGATTCGACTGCCGCGTCGAATCAGAGAGCGCGAACCACGACGGCAATTAATGATAACTACAAATACGAATTCACACACGCTCGATGAGATTAACGCCGATCTTCAGTATAGAGAGAGTAGGGAAGAGTGCAACCTGGGGAGAATTGAGGAACGCGATTATGGACAATCTCAACCGATGTCCGAGGATGAAAATGAAGCTGCGATGAAAGCCTGAGCCATGGAGAATCGATCTTGGAAGAAATTTGAAGACCATGGTGGACGATTGAAGCCATTTCCACCGCTTCGAACACCAGAGACTGAGGCTTAACGAATCTTATCCATTGTTTTTCGGAGCTTCATTCCATGACGCTGAGTTAGAGAAACAGGTCTACCAAATCGACATATCGAATGCCTTTCGTCTATCTTGTCGACACGTCGTTCAAAGTCTTCGGATTTTCTCTCTTAAAAACATTTTTAAATAAATATTTCGGATAAAATTTAATTTATACCCACAAAATTTTAAAATGGTATAATTAAAATTTAAATAACCAAATTTAAATTAAATATATTCTTTTATTAAATTATTAATCTAAAAAATTTCCAATTTTATCTATTTCATCCCTAAAATTTCAATTTTGTTAATTTTTAATTTTATGTTTAATAAATTTTTAAATATTTAAATTTAGATTAGATTTATTTGATTTTTTTCACAAATTTATTAATATAAATTAAAAAATTAATATCTAACAAATTAGTTAATTAAAAGAAATTTCTCATTTTTTTATTTTCAATATACCTTTAAAGATGAATTATTTTTATTATTGCCAACAAATTTTAATTTTTAATTACTAAAATTTAATTTTTAATTACTAAATTTTAATTTAATTAAAAGAAAAAACAATTTACAACATTTTTATTCACGGAGAAAAGTCGGTAGATCGCATGACGGGCTAAAATTGGAAAATCACTTCCGATGGACCAATGAAAACCCACCACGTGGCATTAAGAAAAGGAAAATTTCCCCTGTTTTCATTCTGATGCGAATTTATATCTGACCAGACTGAAACAGAGATAGAAATCTGCTCGGCGCTCTCTTTTACGCGGCAAATCGCCTCTGTAGCGTTCGTGGTTTGCAAGCAATCTCCGATTAGGTTTCCGGCCTCGAATCTGCGCCTCCAATGACGACGGTAGCATCTGCAGGATTCGGTGACATCAGTAATAGCAAGAATCCGGTTGGAGAAAACCCTAATCAAGCCCTAGACCCTGCGATTTCTTCCTCCGCCCAGCCTCCTGCCTCTATTCCTCCGTCGTCAACTGATGGCGGACTTTCCAAGGAAAGAGATGAACCCAAGGGCTCCGATAAGGTTTTGGTTGAAGGGGATGGTGCATCGGTTTCTGATATCCAGAGGAAGATGCGCCGCGCTGAGCGTTTTGGGATTTCAGTGCAATTGTCTGAAGAAGAAAAGCGTAACACTCGAGCGGAACGGTAACGGTTTTTCCTTTTTAGTTTCTGCTCTACGATGCATGCATGTCTTGCATCCTTGTGCTGATGCGAATTTAAATCCACTTGGAGATTATGCCTTTCTTTATACTTCTTTTCCTGTGATTGTTTTGAATCTATTTGTTTTCTCTCTTTTTACGGACAAGTGTAATGATAAGTCACTGGTATTAATATTACGTTACTATGTCATGAACTTCCTGAGTAGGGATTTTGACAAACTCAAAATTTTATATATCTCCCGTGAAAAGTTTGACCTATGGTTTGCGTATGCAGTTACGAGGTCATTGGGTACTTGTAGATTAAGATTTTCCGGAGCATATCAACACTGTATCATTATCTAGTCAGATGCATAGGTTTTTTTGCACAATCTTACTGTTCATATTCTGGTAATGGGTTGAAATTTTACTCGGAATGGTGTAATTTGAAATCCAAAATGATTGGACTGGCTTATTGATATATGTCAAATATCATTCACTGTTATATCTACATGAGAGAAAAAAAAAGGAAAGTGGTAGCCCTTTCCTTCTCTCCTATCCATTCTCAAGGGAAGCTTGGAATGGTTTGCTATGCCCTTTCCATCTATCTCGGTACTTCCCTACTTGTGCCTCTCAGTGCACGAAGCAGCAACGCTCTGGCACTTCTTTAAATGTGAGAGCCTTTTGGTCTTGTCTTTTCCTGGGTGTTCTGTAGTAAGTTTGGTTGTGCTAAAATCTTCTTAGATACGTTGAAATATTGGGATGTTATGTGGGACTTAATTCATTATTGGTGCTTATATTGGTGTTTTCTTTCTTCTTGTTTCTAATATTAAAGTATTCACCTTTATCTTTAATTTTCCAAGTTCTGTTAAGAGCCATGTATATTTTTCTATAAAACATCTATCATATTGATTGTTGTGGACAATTACAGGTTTGGTATGGGTACCACAAAAAATGGTTTGGGAGCATCAAATAAATCAGAGGAGGTGAAGAGAAAAGCTAGAGCTCAGAGGTCTGTACTATGTCTTATGGATTGAAGTTCCCCCTGTCGAATAAAGAAATTGTGTTTATTGACTTTTGCTCATTCATCTTACCTTTCAATCTTTTTCTAATCTTTTTGGTTTTTTAGGTTTGGGCTTTCTGCATCAGTGACTACTGAGGATGAGGCAAAGAAGAAAGCACGCCTTGCAAGGTTTTCATCGTCAAAGCCAGACACCCAGGAGGAGGAAAAGAGGAAAGCAAGGGCACTTAGGTACTGGGCTTGAAATTTTGCTTCCCTGGTTTGGTTGTAGTTAAATGAAATGCTTCCAGTTCTGTCATCTATGGTTTGTGAAGATTGTGCTTGGAGTATATAAACATTAGAAACAATGCATCTAACATATCGTTTGTTTTTCTCTTTATTTTATGGGGTGCAGGTTTTCTAATCCAACATCGAACTCTCTCACACAAGTGGATGGGAAAGGAAACATTGAGACGGTATTGTTACCCTTTTTAAGTTTATTTTTCTATCTAGTAGGAATTAGGGAACTATAGTATATACTTGTCTCCAATGCTCTTACTCCCATTAGGCAAGGTTGGAGGTGGTGCCTGAAAAGAACATTCCCTTTTGATGGCAAGATATCTTTTGTTTGTAAAATTTTTTTGGTGGTTCGTGTTTTTTAAGAATCTGATTGGCATTCAGGCTGTAGAAACTGCATCTTAACCCAATGTATAATGCTTCTTGTTTAACCTGTGTTATCTAATCTGATGGTTGATTTCTTTCTAATGCAGGTCTAGTATCCTGGTTAGGGTTCCTTCCCTGTAATGGCTTCCATACCCATGTGCATTCCTTTATATGATTATGTAGTGCGAAAGTCTTCCATTCTACGGGCAGATTCAATACTGCAAGGTGCTGTACTAGGTATTGCTGGGAGAAGAGGTTCCCTTGGTTCAGTTGTGTCAGGATGTTAATTATCTGGTTAGGTGTTATAGTAATAGCAAATACCTCCATAGTTCAAGCCCATCTTACAGTTTACCAAGAATATCAGAAATTTCTGAAGTTTTTAACCCCCAACGTTTTGATATCATCTTCAGTTTATCTTCTCTGTGACATGACAAGTTGGATGTTCATGATATCGTTTGAACGGCAGTGCTAAGTTTCTGTGTGAATTGGTAACATCATACACTGACTGGTTAAAATTTACTAATTTTGTCAAATTGGCCTTTAGTATTAGAGAAGTTAACGCATCTTGAATTTCTTTGAGTCAATATCATCAGGTTTTTAGTTTTCTAACTAGAATTTAGTTTTTATTTTTTAGCTTCTTGTTCCTTTTTATGGTAGGATTTTCTTTTTACTGATTGTAGTAATGTAGGATTAATGGATTACTCTCAATCTATGGAAAAGCTTGCATGTATACCTTCTACCTTTTCGTTCCATAGAGAGATCAAGAGTCTGAGCACAGCTAGCTATTATCCAATCATTTACAATTGAGGTTTAACCACTTTGTAAGATAGCAGCACATCTCATCTCATCTCATCTCATCTCATGGCATCACTTATAATTTGCACATCATGGAAATGACTACTCATTTTTTAAACACCTACTTTTTCTATAACCTGCCGGAATACTTTGATTAGGATGATCATGTGTTGAATGTTATTTAGAACTGCCGTTCAAAATGTGATCATGAGCTATAATTGCTCCAACTTTTGTGAGAATAAACTGAAGATGAGATAAATCTTTGGAGGGGAAGAAAGTATCAAATCTGTTGGTAAGTGGATTGAATTCTGTCTTCTTACTTGGGGAGTTTCTGATATTCTTGTTTGGTAAAATAGGATAGGTGAAGTCTTGGAGGTATTTGTTGGCTCTCTTAGTATCTGCATTTATTGAGGTCTGTAGCTGAGAATGGATTGTACTCCACAAATAGGTTTCCCGTTAAAAGTGTTTGTTGTTTCTTTCTTCTTTTACTTTCTCTTAGCAAGTATGTGTATTTAGTTTGTTTTATATTTTTGGTTGGATGTAATGGGTATGGTATGGAAGGACCGCAACATTTATACGAGGGAAACGATATTTCGATCAACATTTCTTGTGTTGTATATGTTTTTTCCTCCATGCTTGTCGTACGATACCGATACCGGTGTATTATTAAACGTCTTGTACGATTCTGTGATTACTAGATGGAAGCAAGAACCTTAAAGATATTCTTATTTACTGCATATTTAGTAATCTTTTGTTGTGCTTATGTTCTTGGGAAGGCTGCTCCAGCTTTGCTGAAGAGAACATCAATCTGGTACGTTATTTTCTTGCTTGATTCTTACTAAGATAGGTTAAAAATGTGGTTTTTCTCATTTTACTTTTTACTTTTTAACTGCGATCCCAGCTTTTTAGGCCTGGTTGTTACCCATTAATTCTTTTGTTTTTAGTTTTTGAAAATTTATTGTATTTGTTACTTTTTACATGTATTTTCCAAAACCATACAAATTAGTTTTTTTAGGAACTTCTTTGTTTTTTTTGGGAATAACACCAAATTTTTTTAAAAAACTTTGTTTTGATCTTACTAGATATTAAAGTATTGTTAGAAGTTAGAAATCAAAACAAATAAATTTATTAGTAATTAGTAAAACTATTACTTTTGTGGATTTACTACCGTCTTTTCAATGATTTTTGATGTATGATTTTTGATGTATGATATATGATGTATGATGGCACGTCGGGTTATTTATATTCTACTAAAAAGCATGTGATATGATATTATGCTGTTTTACAATTCTCGAATCAACTAGGCCAACTTATCTTCATCTAAACCTAATTTAGATTCCATTTCATAAGCTCCAAAGTTCACTATACAAATTAATTTAATGTCAGACTTAACCCTTACAGTATCTACATATATGTATATATGTGTATATACTTATTGTGTTAACTTATAAAAAATATTTCCCTCATAAAATTACTTTTATACTTCCAAAAATATTAATTTACTGTAAACCTTTCATTTAAAAAAAACTATTTTATCTTTAACCTGCCCTCTATACATTTTGTCCCAGCCTTTGAGGTTTCTTTTATTAAAAGAATAATTTTTAAAAAAAATAAATAAATAATTTCTCTCTCCCAGAAAAAGAATTACAAATGCTAAATATTAAAAATTATTATTATTATTATAATTATATAATAATATAACATAGAGATTGAGATTCTTACAAAAATATTCCAACAAATAGAATTAATTTACATACTCATTATGGCTTTCATTTGATTTCTTCTCTCAAATGGCCTCTGGACGTTTCCTCTGATGACGTGCTGCTTTACAGCATCAGGAACTTCTGTTCCCCTCTCATGGATTCCCTTCATCTTCATCTTCATCTTCGTCGCCGCCGGTGCCGCTCCGGGGACCGACGCGGCCACCTTATCTATGTAATGTTCGTTCTCTCTCTCCTTTCCTTCTGCTGAAAAGCTTCAAACAATTACGAAGCATTGGTAGTCTCGATTAGTCTCGAGCCTAGGTTAATTTGTGTATAAATGGTGAAGTTTTGATACATTGTGATAGAATTTTTGTACCTTTGATATTTTACTTGAGAGATTTGAGAGGATCGGGGGGAATCGGTGCTGGAATTGTTTCGAGATTTGGAGTTAGGGCTTGAATTGGTTCGATCTGGAGAGATCTGATTAGGTTTGTTATCTATGATGATTTCTTGAACTTTCTCGCCTTTATTGTCCGAGATTGTTGAAACGAGACTCTCTGATCTTGATTCTTGGACTTGTGTTTCTTTTGTGGCTGAGGAATTTGTGGAAATTTCTGTTGAATTTGAATTTTGTGAGGTTACTGATGTGGAGGCTATGTTGAGGGATTCAAGCTTCTTCATCAGGAGTTTAAGCCTCCTCTCAGCTTTGTTCCTTGCCTCTGTCTCCTTTCTAATCTGATTCTCCAACTCTATCAACTTCACAATAACAGAAGAACAATGTTAGAGAATGGAAGCAAAGAGAAATGCAGAATGTGAACTGTGATCAAGAAAATCTCCATTACCTTTTTCCCCATAAGCTCTGCTTCTTCTTTGGCCGATCTCGAAGCTTGTCTCTCTGCAAGCAATCTTCCTCTTAAGCACTCTAAAGTCTTCAAACCTTCTCCAGCTTCTATTTTCTTTCCACTGCAACCAAATCAATCCATTTCACTCTCAATACTCATATCCATCTCAAGATTCTGAACCACAAGGAGAAAAAAAAAAAAAAACAGAGAAGTGGAAGAGAAAAGAGAGAGAGAATCCACCTCCATTGTCCATCTTCTTTGCAAGTAGTAGCCACCATTTTATTGAAAGCTTCAACAATCTGCTACATTCACCATGAAAGCAATCTGTGAGCTCAAAATGAGAGAAAACTAGCAGTGCAATGAAGGAGAAATGAAATAGTTAGTAATCTGGGGAGAGAAGAGAAGGGATTTTGGAAATTTGAATTACTTGATTCGGAGTTGTTTGTTTCAAAAAACAAAGATGATGTTGTAATCAATGTGAGAACACTTCTTGGCCTTTGGCCTCATTCTTATATAAGAAACCAAACCCACAGCCTTTGTGACAGGTGTTCATCCTTTACCCCTTTTCTTTACTATTCTGCTGTTCAAAGCCCATGCAATTCCTGTCCAAACCCATAAATTTACTGAACAGGATAGAACAATTTGGTTACCTTTTTCAAAAGCCAAGCTTTGGTGGTTGAACTTCTAAACTATAATGATCACTTCATTGTTTGCACACACATAATGGATTTCTTGTGAAGCAATAATCTGCCATAGTCTATGATTATTTCATCATATTAACTTCATTTTATTTTTTTAGTTTCATTTTAGAATATTATAAATTATTTGGATCCCATTATGTTTTTTTTTTTTTTGCTCAAAATTTCTTTTTATTTTTAATTATTTTCTTTATAAGTTTAATGAGAATATAATTTTGTAGACCATTTTATTTTAATAAATTATGCCCATCTGGACCATTTTCAATTATATTTTACCCAATGAGAAAATAAAAAATTAAAAACTAAATTAAATATTAAAATTAAGGTTTTACTTGGCGGCTGATTGTCACGTGAGGTCCCTGACTTTTGTGTCCTTCCCTTGCCGCCTCACATTTATTCCTGTCTATGAAGTATCTTACAAATTCAAATTTCAAATTTAGGGCATGTTTTTGGACTCTTTCGTCATTTTTAATTCTTTTTTTTTTTCTTTTTTCTTTGTCTCTTCTCTTTATTGTTGACTATTGGTCGATATACATCTATTTATTTTTAATTTTNCTTTTATTTTTGAAGCTACATGGTAAATTTACCATTTTCACCTCATTCATCTTATTTTATTTTATTTTTTTAATTAAAAACTAGTGAGCTTTCAAATAGCTGGTTTAAGATATTTAATAGTTTTCTGAAATTTTAGATATACTTCTCAGGTTTGTCTAATAAATTTTTAATATGTCTATCTGAACTGGACAAAGAGTTTAGCTGGTTGTCGACAAGTCTGTCCCATTCGAATACAGATGAAAGATTGCATGGGATTTTACTCTCGCCCTAAACGAATGAATTGACGAAGAGAAATAAAGCAGCAAGAGGATAACTCGTCTCGAGAGGGAGTAAGTAGTCTTCTTACACGGTAAACAAGGAAATAAATCATTATTCAAATCATAATTTTTTATCATCAATTTCTTCTTCTTTTTCAGAAGGCCTAAAGGAAGGAAAGACTCCAGCGAAAATATTAAAAACTTTAAAAATTAATTATTTTACTTACATAAAATTTTATATTTAATAAGATTTTAAACCGATTGAATATGAAATTAAAATTTGAAGGCAGACGTAGAAATTATCATTCTCAATGATGTGAATTTATTTTATTTTATTTTAATTTTTTTTATTGTAAAAAATTATTGTGATTATATATACTTTTTACTTTCCCAAAATTTCTTGCATTGCACTCGACGACTCCACTTTTAAAGCCCTTTCTTTAAGAAATGGATTCATATGCATGATTGTATTAAATTAAAATAGTGCTAAATTCTATTTTATTTTAATTGTTTATTTCTTTTTCGTATATGTTTTATTTAACTTAGAAATGTATTTATTTCATGAGTCTTCAAGTTTAAGCTCCATCAATAATAGTTAATATTAGTTTAATTAATAATTTAGAATTAATTTATAAAAAAAAGTTAGCTAAAATACAATTTATAGCTTTTAATTGTGAATTTTGTCGATTTATAAATTTTAAATATAAAAATAAAAATGGTGTGTAAGAAATGCGGGAATTTAGGTAAAAATCATTCTTTATTTGCAGAAGACGGTGACGAGGAGAGGAGTTCGAGCAACTGATAATCGTCATTGAACCAATAGTTTTCACAGGTGTGTTTCTGTGAGTTCATCTTTCGAATTGAACTAATGATTTCTACTCCATGTCGTTTGAATTTATCAGAGGAATAGTAATTTCTCCTGGGAATCGAAATGATCGGTTTTTGTATGATTAATCGAGGGTTTTGACCTAGCAAAGTATTGATTTGGAATTAGAGAAACCTCTGATTTAATCGAAAGGGTTTTCGTTGCCTCGAATTGCTTGCGAAAGGTGTTTTAGAGGTATTTAATACTGATTCATTGGAGAAGAAATAGGAAATTTGAGGCTTAGATATCTATATATAAGCATCTTCTTCCAGGTTTCTCAATTATTGGTGAGAGAGCCGCCAAATCATTCTCTGTTTTTGTTTCTTGTTTCAAATGTTTCAAGCTTTTGAAGTTTTGAAATCTGATTCTGCCTCTGAAACTTGATGGGATGGAACACGGGCATGCTTTTTTTGGCAGAGGAAGTCAAATTTGAACCAAATAGATTTCGGGCTAATTATCTTTACCTTTTTATTTGAATTTATTCTGGATGAAAGGAATACTCATGAACATATAATTCTTCATCTGTCTTATTTGATTGGAAAGATACGTTAGCTTTGTTTTCTTTTGCCCAGAGAATCTAATTTGTTTAAGTTCAATGAAATTTCCCTCTTTGAGCCACTACAAAAAGTATTGTATACAATAAAGAAGAAGAAATTTCTCATGTATCTGACATGTGTGTGTAGGGTTATATATATATATATAGATATGTATATATAGGGTTTACCTCAGAAGTTGAAAATGAAGGTTGGACCTGAAGTTGAAAGAACTTCAAGTAAAATTTGATTTTCTGATGTTTTATTTTGCCTGTAACCTCTGGTTTTTGTTCATTATTTCTTGTATGGTAATAATTTTTTGTTCATTATTTCTTGTATGGTAATAATTTTTTGTACTTCTCTTACAAGAAAACATAGGCAGGAGCCCAGACTGATCTAGTGATGTAATAGTCCAAGCCCACCGCTAGCAGATATTATCTTCTTTGGGCGTTTCCTTCCGGGCTTCTCCCAAAGTTTTAAAACGTGTCCACCAGAGAGAGGTTTCCACACCTTTATAAGAAATGATTTGTTTCCCTCTCCAACTGATGTGCGATCTCACAAGCCACCCTCCTTGAGGGTGCAACGTCTTCGCTGGCACACCACTCGATGTCCGGCTCTAATACCATTTGTTTGCTCAAGTCAGACAATATCTACTAGTGGTAGATTTGGACTATTACAAGTGATGTGTAATGTTATCATTGGATTAGAGCTCCAGTCGGACAATATCTACTAGTGGTAGGCTTAGGCTGTTACAAGTGATGTGTAGTATTATCATTTGATTGGAAGTACTAACCATCGACAGAGCTAAAGTGAGATTCACATAACGTACTAAAACATTTCTCACGAGTTACGTTTTTTTCATTATCTTCCTTTTCTTCTGCCTCATGTATGTTGCTTAATTCACTTTCATTTTAGCTTGAGCTCTGATGACCTTCTGACCCAATCAACAAAACACCAATTTTGGCTACATACCCTTTTTAGTAACCTGAAGCTGTTATGTTTCTTTTTTTCATAGGACGGTGCGTTTGCTACGAGAGCTCAAAGTAAAGGTTGTTTAAATGGAGATCCCGAAAAATGAACAGGATACTGAACCATCATTTTCGAATGTTTATGAACTACCAGGAGAGCCTGCTATTGTAATTAATGGGGTGCCTGATATACCTGCTTGTGACACTGCCCTTTCTTATTGTAATTCTCTGAAAGATGAAAATTTACTTGGAGGAAGTACAGGTTTTGGTGAGTGGCTAGAAGGAAGGGTTGTAAACAAGATGTTCGGTGATAGGTATTACTACGGTGTCATAATCGAGTTCGACAACGATACAGGATGGTACCGAGTGGAGTACGAAGATGGAGATTTCGAAGATCTCGATTGGCATGGTGTAGAGCGGGTGCTTTTGCCCATGGACATAACAGTTCCATTGAGAACATTAGCTCGGAAGACTCTGAAGAGAAGCAGGAAGGCTGAGAAGAACAGGAAGAACAAGAGTGGAAACAGTAGGGGCGATCCCAAAGAAATGGAGAGGAGTAGGAAGAAGAGTGAGGACAGTAAATTTGTGTTGCCAACAGAGCCTGCAGCCTGAGGGAAATTCTAGGTTCTTTGTTTTTTCCTTCCTTTTCGAATGGGAGTATGAAGGAATTTGGTCCTATATTGGTTAGTAAAAGGGTTGAAGAACCAGGAGTTTTGGCACTCTTTCTTGTTCATTCTTTGCTTTAACCACGTCTAAGCATATAATTATAATGGTTAATTTTGTTTGTAGTTTTCATAAGCATGATTTAAAAACGAAATCGGATTCTCAAGATTTTAAATCGGGTTCTCAAGAATTCATAGAAATCGGATTCTTAGTAAGGAATTATTTTTTCGTTTAAATTTTTTTATTTAAATAGTTAATCTCAACTTAAAATTTCTATTTAAAAAATCTATTGATAGAAACAAAATAATATTATCTATCAAATTATATAGTTAGATATATGTAATAATAATAACAACAACGTGAGATCTCACTTAGTGTCAATTTGAATGAGATAGATTATTTCAAATTCAAATTAGTAATTGAATTTACTAATTGAGGTTACACAAAATCGGAGCCTGAACGTATATATTTTGCTTTAAGACGAAAAATTAGATCATAGTTTACTATGTACAATTTTTTTTGTATCGTCCAAATTCCCTTTGTGTATGTGCTTCCNAATTAGATCATAGTTTACTTTGTACAATTTTTTTTTTTTTTTTGTATCGTCCAAATTCCCTTTGTGTTTCTTAGAAACGTATAGTACTCTATTCCATTACAAAAATCGGGCATAATCAACTAGACCCAGTACGGTATTCTTTTGAATCCGGAATATGATGCTACCAATAATTGTGGTAATTCACATATAGCACATATGGCTGAGAATAGAACAAAACATTTCTTACAAAAGTGCTATATGGCTGAGAATAGAACGAAACATTTCTTACAAAAGTTGTGAACGGGGTAGAGCAGACAATATTATTTGCTAGTGATGGACTAAAGTTGTTACAGATGGTATCAGAACTAGACACCGAATGGTGTGCCAACAAGGACACTAGCCACCAAGGGGTGAATTGTGAGATCTCACATCGATTGGAGAGAGGGACGAAACATTCCTTTATAAGTGTGTGGAAATCATTCCTTGGTAGCGTTTTAAAAATATGATGATGACGTAAGTAAGGTTGTTACAATCAATAACGACAATAAAAAACTAATTAAAAGGTTGCAAATGGGATGGGGGCGGGGGCGGGGATAGCTCGCCTCTCTTCCATTCTCCATGTAGTTAGACCCCGTCCCGTCGTCGGAAATGAACAGTCCCAGTAAACTGACATCCAGTTCTATTTCTTAAACAAAAGTGCACAAAAGTTCTCCCATTGATTCAAGAGGACATACTTACTTGTTTGTGATTAGGGACATTTTTATACAGAACATTACATCATATAACTTCAACAATCTTATTGTTCATAAATAACTTCAAAATCCAAATATCCTTCCTTACAGATGCAGTTCTTTAGCCCAAACAAACAGAAAACTTGGTGAAAAAAGAAAGATTTTAAGGTCACTTTGAATGAATGTGATTAGTACCTGGAGGCTTGAGATAACGAAGATTCAAGTCATAATTCATAACACTAACAAAACGCCCAGCCATCGAGCCAACACAAAATATGCGTCGAATATAGATGATAACAGTTACTAATTATTGGAGAACCCGCATCAAAATTTGGTTGTTCAGGCAAAACCCTCTGTTCTTTGTAAGAAATGCGTGCATTGCTTGTGTTGGTGAAGGGAACAGAACTGTAGCCAGTCTCATGGGTTCTGGAAAGGACGCCCTACAATGATGTACAAATGATGCATCACACAAAAGTTCCTACAAGTAATGCATACTAATTATGAACTTCGTCACGAATTATCGATCTTTACCTGAAAAACATATTGATCGAGGTTGCATCATAGTCACAGCCCAATAAGAAGCGTTCGACATCTTCTACCAATGCGTTTCGAGGTATTCCTTGCAGAAGGACCTATAAATGCTCAAATCCTCAGTGGTATCAGTTTTCTCCCCATCTAGAGAACAATATATTGCAAAGAAAATTGAACCTCACAGAAGAAAATTCAGAACAAACCCGAGTGTTGAGAGTACAACCCTATGGCCAGGAAGGTAGCCAATCCTCAGTCTTGAAGTTTCAAGTCAATTGAAATTTTAACCACTACGGTGCATGTTTTTATCTTTTACAAATGATCTTAAGATAAAAACCTTTAACCTTTCTGGTTTGAAGCAGTCATTACAATTTCAATCTTGAGAAGGTACTAAGAGGAGACTCTAACCACATGGACCTTAGCTAACATTTTTACTTCTTTCTAAATAATTTAACACGAAAAAGAACGCAAGGAACAATCCATTGAATATGCATGCTTGATCCTTGAAACCATATCATTCAACCACATGATACCTTTCTATAGTTATTAGATAAACAAAGCCAAAGTAGGATGGGTTGGTGTAACAGCCCAAGCCCACCGCTAACAGAAATTCTCTTCTTTGGGCTTTACCTCAAGGTTTCTAAAACGCGTCTACTAAGGAGGGGTTTCACACCCTTATAAAAGAATAACCGACGTGGGATCTTACATTTGTAAGAGCCCAAGCCCAGCGCCAGTAGATATTGCTCTCTTTGGGCTTTCCCTTTCGGGTTTCCCCTCAAGGTTTTTAAAACGCATCTGCTAGGGAGAGGTTTCCACGCCCTTATAAAGAATGTTTCGTTCCCCTCTCCAACCGATGCGGGATCTCACAATCCACCCCCTTTCGAAGCCCAGCATCCTCACTGGCACTCGTTCCTCTCTTCAATCGATGTGGGGTCTCATAATTGGTTTCTAATCAAAATCAAAGATGCCAAGGGCAAAAACAAGAATATAATTGAAAATAGAGATTTCTCTATTGATAATGAGTTCATAGTTCTAAGAAAAAATGACATTACAGTTTTTCCGTTGTAAGGTGAAAGAATGTCCCACTGCGAACGATCAGCCTGAAATTCAGAAATAAAAGTTATAGCATTCTCAAATTTTTGAAAAAAAAAAAAACAAAAAACAAATCCATTATTAGATATGTATTCATCAAAACATCACCCGCTCCAATCTGTACAAGCGACCTTTTCTTCCAATCACTCGAAACGCATTATCATAAGCCTGACGGGAAGGGAACTGCATCATCCTGATTACAACATCCATAAATATTTAATGAAAACCAACCTCAAGCACAGTGTTACTTATAAATACATATTCATAGTTTTTAAATAATCGATTGAGTTGCTCCTTCGAAATGCAATCCGTTTCAAGATTACAAGTTACAACACACTTAAAGAACACATAATCAATAGATTAACAAGTAAGCTAATTAACCCAGGGTTAAGGATGCACTTGTATTAAAGTGATCAAAGGATCAAAAGGGCAATTAGATATTCTTTGATCATTGCAGTTCAAACTGTTAGATGAACACGAGTCTCCACAATGGTATGATATAAACCCATGAACATTCCCTAAATTACCCGCGATGTGGGACTTTCATCCAACACCTCCCCTCGAACAAAGTATGTCTCCCCTTATTCGAGGCTCGTCTCCTCTTTCTTTTTGGAGTCTTAGTCATTTTTTACTATGCCTTCAAGAAGCCTTGACTCCTTTTTCTTTTGGAGTCCTTTGTTCGACATCTGAGGATTCTATTGACATGACTAAGTTTAGGGCATGACTCTGATACCAGGTTAGATGAACACGACTCTCCACAATGGTATGATATTGTTCACTTTGAGCATAAGCTCTCATGGCTTTGCTATGGGCTTCCTCAAAAGGCTTCGTACCAATGGAGAGAGTATTCTTTGATTATAAACCCATGAACATCCCCTAAATTAGCCGATGTGGGACTTTCTTCCAACACAAACAATGATCAAAGGATCAAAAGGGCAGTTAGATATTCTTTGATCATTGCAGTTCAAACAATGATCGAAGGATCAAAAGGGCAATTAGATATTCTTTGATCATTGTAGTTCAATCAATGCAGTAGGAATGGGAAGCATCTATATACAATATAAGCTAAAAAGAAGAATATTACATAGAGGTTGGTGTGAAACTCCGATTGTATTCAACTTTGACATCATCCAAATTCAAATTACACCCTTCCAGTAAATTGACAATGTCCGTCTTTAGTGTATTCCTTGTGATACCATACAATTTTCCGTACACCAAACCTGAAAAGAAAAACTCATTACGCATCGCACCACGCAAAATCAGACGAGAAATGACACCAGAATAGCAGTAAGTACTCCAAAATGATTTTGTTGCGACTAATGCATTCCAAATATCCCAAAAATCAAAGATATAAGAACTAAATCGAGTAAAGGAGAAAGAAAATTGTTCCCAAAATTTTCACCCGCCACCATCTATAAACCCTAAACCTCTCCCGATATATCACATAAAAGCATTGCCCGAACTCGACGAAGACATTGAAACGAGATTCATACCTGCTGTTTTTGATGTATCAAGAAAAGGATCGGCGGGCGGTTCCGAAGGGGGTTGTTCCCCTTCCGTCGAGAAGAATCTTGGAGATTGGCGGAAAAACACAGGGAGGCCATGATTTGCCCTTGCAGAAGGAGTAACGAAGTGCGATCGAAGTGCCTTACGGAGCAGACCGAGGGCCGACATTTTTGGGAAAGGAGGCGATGTTGGTGAAGTATTGAAGAAGATATGAGAGTTTAAGACTCGTTCACTGAGCTGAGGGGCGGTGGCAGTGGCTGCTTCACCCTCTAAAGTTCCAACTAAGGTTTTGAGGTTATTGATTATATTTTTTTTCCAACTTAAACTTCACCTCGCCAATCCAGCCAACCCAAAATTTTGAATTCGGGTTGGTTTAAAAGTTCTCCAAACCAACTCAATTTAACTCGTGTACACTTCTGCAAAGTTATGTTGGTCTAAAAACATCTTTCACAAACCCATCATATAAACGTTTTATTCTAACTCACACGAACGTCAATGAAGCAGCTCACACTTTGGTTGCCCATACAGTGTCACGGTCATGCTCGTTCAATGAAGTTACGTTGGTCTAAAAACATCTTTCACAAACCCATCATATAAACGTTTTATTCTAACTCACACGAACGTCAATGAAGCAGCTCACACTTTGGTTGCCCATACAGTGTCACGGTCATGCTCGTTCAATGAAGTTACGTTGGTCTAAAAACATCTTTCACAAACCCATCATATAAACGTTTTATTCTAACTCACACGAACGTCAATGAAGCAGCTCACACTTTGGTTGCCCATACAGTGTCACGGTCATGCTCGTTCAATGAAGTTACGTTGGTCTAAAAACATCTTTCACAAACCCATCATATAAACGTTTTATTCTAACTCACACGAACGTCAATGAAGCAGCTCACACTTTGGTTGCCCATACAGTGTCACGGTCATGCTCGTTCAAAGCGTGTTGCTCATGGCCGCATACCCATGACAAGTCAAACCCTTTATGTCTTTCCATGTTCTAGTGTTTTACTTTTGTATTTCTATGAACAATGACGTTTTCGAAAAATCATGTCTAGGCCTGCTAGATATGAAATGCCTCAGAAGGGATATGACTAGTTGTTACTCTCTTGCTTGCACATATAACGTCTCTTTCAAAATCTCTCTTTCGAAAATCTTTCTCTGCCCTCGTTTTCTAAAACCTTCTTCTTAAACCGAGCCTAGAGGCTCGAGCATATGTCGCTTGGTCGTAGGTGACGTAAGAACGAATTGGCTTAGCTCACTTGTCGTTAGAAAGTGAATGTCGCACAATCGCAAGTCCGCTGCCATCAAGAGTGCGATTATGACAAGTGGTATCAGAGCTTTGTTAGCTCCGTGACATAGCAAAGACCGAAACTATGTCGACGACAAAGTCGACACCCAAATCACAAGCCGACCGGCTTACTTTAATAGAGGAGAAAATGTTGGTCCTCAAAGAAGTCCTTGACACCATCCGCTTCCTGGAAGAACGGTGACGGAATTGAATGGAAAAGTCGTACAAATCGACGCAATGGGCAACCGCCTGGATGGGTTGTCAATTGCAGAACTAATGTTTCGAGTGGCCTCGCTCGAAGAAAGAGTTGCTCCTACGATCAACTCGAGACCTTTTGGTAGCCTCGATAGCTCTGTCGCGCACAAGGAGGGACGTGGCGAAGAGATCGACGTGCTACAAAACACCATGATGAGTTTGTTTAATAGATTAGCTGACGAATTCAGAACAACGATCAATGCCATCCAAGAAAAGATGGCCGACATGAACACCCGATTGGGGTGACCATGAAAGCCGTGGAGAACATCACGGCTAGGCAAACTCATATAGGATCCAACAAACTGAAGTTCCCAGACCCCAGACCCTTCAAAGGGAATCGGGACGCCAAAGAGTTGGAGAACTTCATCTTTGATGTCGAACAGTACTTCAAAGCCACAACGACTTGTACCTACAACATAAAAGTGACAATAGCCTCAAGGCATCTCATAGATGATGCAAAACTTTGGTGGCGTACAAAGGTGCAAGACATCGAGAATGGATTGTGCACCATCGACTCGTGGGAAGACCTCAAGAGAGAGTTGAGGGACCAATTCTTCCCCGAAAACGTAGAACATATGGCAATGGAAAAACTAATAACCCTGAAACAAACTGGAAGCATAAGGGACTATCTCAGACAGTTCTCGACCTTGATGCTAGATATCAGGGGCACATCAGAGAAATACAAGGTATTTTTCTTTATAAATGGGTTACAACCGTGGGCCAAAACATGGGTCAAAACAAAAATACATGAGAAAAAGGTTCAAGATCTAGCTACCGCAATTGCCAGCGTCGAGAGACTCCTAGACTTTGGAAATGAAGCGAGTTTCCAAAGAAGAACAACACAGGCCCCAAACACTGGGCGCAAAACATATAGAACGCCAGGTCATCGAAATGAAGGCCCCAATAGACTAAACGGAAGTAATGTCAGATCAAGTGGGTGGACAGATAGATCTCCTCAGAATAACCAAGGGGGGACATCTCGAGGACCTTACCCTCAAAAGAACTACCCAACGGCACCTTACAATGCCTGTTGTATAAAGGCCCCCACAGACTTTTCTATTGTCCTCATCGGGCCTCTCTCAGTGCACTACAAGTGTCCATTCAAGAAAGCAATGACACAGGAGTCGAGATTACGCTAGACAGGAGGGAAGATCAGGACAACCCCCGAATGGGTGCGCTTAAATTCTTGTTAGCCCTCCAATGGAAGGTCGACCCAAAGGAGATAATAGAGAAAGGGCTCATGTTCGTAGATGCAACAACAAACTCCCGACCAAGCAAGAGCACCTTGATAGACTCAGGTGCGACCCACAACTTCATCGCCGACCAAGAAGCACGAAGATTGAGACTCACCATAGAAAAGGAGCCCAGAAAAATGAAAGCTGTCAACTCTGAGGCCTTGCCTATTGTGGGAGTTTCTAAAAGAGTCCCCTTCAAATTAGGGACCTGGACAAGAGAAATGGACATTATCGTGGTTCACATGGACGACTTCAACGTGGTATTTGGGATGGACTTCCTCTTAGGACACAAAGTTATCTCAATGCCACTGGCGAAATGCTTGGTGATCACCGACCACAACCCCACAGTGATACCTGCAAGCATCAAGCAACTAGGTAATCTTAGAATGATCTCGGCCATACAATTGAAAGGAGGACTCACACGAGAGGAACCTACATTTATGGCTATACCCCTGATGGAAGAAATGACCACTAAGGAAATTGTTCCAAACGAAATCAAGGATGTACTAGACAGTTATGCCAACATAATGCCAGAGAGCTTACCACAAACACTACCACCCCGTCGAGGCATTGATCACGAAATTGAACTCCTCCCCGGGGTTAAACCCCCAGCAAAGAACGCATACCGGATGACTCTCCCTGAGCTAGCCGAATTGAGGAAACAACTAGATGAGTTGTTGACGGCAGGATTCATCCGCCCGGCAAAGGCACCTTACGGAGCCCCCGTATTATTTTAGAAAAAGAAGGATGAGACGTTGCATCTGTGCATAGATAATAGAGCCTTAAACAAGGTGACGGTACGCAACAAATACTCACTGCCGATAATATCCGACTTGTTTGACCAACTTCACGGGGCCAAATACTTCACGAAGTTGGACTTACGATCAGGGTACTACCAAGTACGTATCGCCGAAGGGGACGAGCCCAAGACGACGTGTGTAATAAGATATGGGGCGTTTGAATTCCTGGTAATGCCCTTTGGTTTGACAAACGCCCCAGCTACGTTTTGCATGTTAATGAACCAGGTTTTCCACGAATACTTGGATCAGTTCGTCGTAGTATACCTTGACGACATAGTTATATACAACACAACCTTGGAGGAACACAAGGTGCACCTGAAGCTAGTGTTTGACAAGCTGCGGCAGAATCAGTTGTATGTCAAGAAAGAAAAATGTGTCTTCGCACAAACATGTATCAACTTCCTTGGACATGTCATCAGTTGTGGACAGATCGGTATGGATAGCGATAAGATAAAAACTATCAAAGAGTGGAAAATCCCTACTTCAATATCTGATGTGCGATCCTTCCTAGGATTGGCAAACTACTATAGGCGGTTCGTCGAAGGATTTTCACGACGAGCCGCCCCATTAACAGAACTCCTGAAGAAAAACCACCCTTGGTCATGGTCAAATGAATGTCAAATGGCCTTTGAAGATCTGAAGGCAACCATGATGAAGGGTCCTGTCCTCGGATTAATAGATGTTACTAAACCATTTGAAATAGAGACGGATGCTTCCGACTTTGCCCTAGGCGGTGTCCTTATTCAAGAAGATCACCCCTATCGCTTATGAAAGTCGAAAGCTCAATGATGTTGAAAGGAGGTACACTGTCTCCGAAAAAGAAATGCAGGTTGTGGTCCATTGCCTACGAGTCTAGAGACAGTACCTCTTGGGATCACAGTTCGTAGTGAAGACGGATAACAGCGTCATTTGCCACGTCTTCGATCAACCAAAATTGACGAAAAAACAAGCTCGGTGGCAAGAGTCATTAGCTGAATTCAACTTCAAATTTGAACACAAGGCAGGAAAGAGTAACCAAGCAGCCGACACGCTGAGTCGGAAGGGCGAACATGCGGCCCTGTGCATGTTAGCCCATATTCACTCAAGTAAGATCGATGGGTCAATGCGCGACATCATTAAAGAACATTTACATAAAGACCCATCGGCCAAAGCAGTCGTTGAACTAGCTAAAGCTGGGAAGACACAACAGTTTTGGGTCGAGGGAGACCTTCTAATGACAAAGGGAAACAGATTATACGTTCCAAGAACAGGAGAACTGAGGAAGAAGCTCATTTAGGAATGTCATGATACCTTATGGGCCGGACACCCTGGGTGGCAACGAACATATGCCTTAATAAAAAAGGGGTACTTCTGGTCAAATATGTGAGTCGACATCATGCAGTACATGAAGACGTACCTCATCTGCCAACAGGACAAAGTCGAGAAAATCAAAGTCTCGGGACTCTTGGAACCTCTACCTGTGCCAACAAGGCCTTGAAAAAGTGTCTCTAGACTTCATAACACATCTCCCAAAAGTGAGGGAATATGACGCCATCTTGGTTATCGTAGACCGATTCTCGAAATACGCGATGTTCGTTCCTACCCCCAAATTATTCTCAACTGAACTAACAGCCCAACTGTTTTCAAACACATTGTAAAGTTATGGGGCATTCCATCAAGTATCATCAGCGATAGGGATGGTAGATTCATTGGGACATTCTGGACCGAGTTATTCGCCTTCTTGGGAACGACTTTAAACATCTCCTCGAGCTAAAAGAGCCCCTTCAAAATTGTAAATGGACGACAGCCGGCTTTGCCCCATATTATTGATCATCCTTATGCAGTAAAAAACTCTCAAGCTCAAAATTTCATGAGAGAATGGAAGTAGACAACAGATATAGCCCGGACATATTTGGAGAAAGCTTCCAAGCATATGAAGAAGTGGACAGACAAGAAGTTTCGCCCCCTCCAATTCCGAGCAGGAGACCAAGTCCTCATCAAGTTGAGACCAGAACAGATCAGATTCCGCAGTCGAAAGGACCAGAGACTAGTTTGTAAATATGAAGGCCCGGTTGAAGTCCTTAAAAAGACGGGGCTACTTCTAGAGTTGTGCTACCCACATGGATGAAAATCCACACACTAATTCATGTGAGCAACTTGAAGCCCTATCACCTTTGTAATAGCCAAAACATAATAATAATAATAATAATAATAATAATAATAATAACAATAATAATAATAATAATAACAATAATAATAATAATAATAATAAATAAACAAATAACAACAATTATACGTCAAAATAATAAAAATAATAATGATTCATAATTAAATAACTAAAAAGATTACTTAAAATTAAAAATAAAAATAAAAATAAAATTTACACACCTCTCTCCACTAACCTCTGGTCGCACGTCCTCTTTCCTCTACCTCACCATATCACAGTTCATCCAAAAATAAACAGAAAAAAAATGTCAGATTTGGGAAAAATTAAAATGGTGTTTCAACTATATGATGCAGATGTACCTGGGGATTTTCGTCTCGTAAAATCCTATCTCAGATTCCTTTTATGGTTATAAGAAATCAATTTATGATCAAATCTTCTTTCATATTTTACTATATCATGTAATAATCAGATCTCATATTCAATTAATTAGATTTTTTTTTTGTTAGCATTGTAAGTTAGGAAGCTTCTTTCATATTTTACTAATCATGTAATAATCAGATCTCATATTCAATTAATTAGATTTTTTTTTGTTAGCATCGTAAGTTAGGAAATAAGGTTAGAATCAATAGTTGGCAGATCCATTAGTAGACAAATAATCGATTAAAATTGGGCAACAATATCTGTTTACAAAATGAAAATAAATATAGAATAAGAGGAATATCTTCTTTACATAATTGAAAATGTTTACATAACTGAAAATTTATTTAAAAAAGGAAAATAATTACAAAGAAAGAAAGATTTGTTGAACAGAATTTAAAAATAAAACAGAAAATATTAAAGTGCATGAAACTCCATTAAATTTTGTAACAAGAAATATCAGAATTTTAACCCGTATATTAGAGAAATAATTTTATAGACTTCAAACTTGAAACTGATATCATGGGCTCACATAGGTTGACTGGATTTCAAAGGGCGGAATCGAACTTTTATTAAGGATATATACGTGACAACGACTTAAGCTAACCAAGTAAGTGGCTCACGTGTCGTAGGTTACGTGCTAATTGTTGTATGTTGCATGTGCCCGTGGATTTGCACGTGTCATTGAATTGTATGCCAGTTTNATTTTACTAATCATGTAATAATCAGATCTCATATTCAATTAATTAGATTTTTTTTTGTTAGCATCGTAAGTTAGGAAATAAGGTTAGAATCAATAGTTGGCAGATCCATTAGTAGACAAATAATCGATTAAAATTGGGCAACAATATCTGTTTACAAAATGAAAATAAATATAGAATAAGAGGAATATCTTCTTTACATAATTGAAAATGTTTACATAACTGAAAATTTATTTAAAAAAGGAAAATAATTACAAAGAAAGAAAGATTTGTTGAACAGAATTTAAAAATAAAACAGAAAATATTAAAGTGCATGAAACTCCATTAAATTTTGTAACAAGAAATATCAGAATTTTAACCCGTATATTAGAGAAATAATTTTATAGACTTCAAACTTGAAACTGATATCATGGGCTCACATAGGTTGACTGGATTTCAAAGGGCGGAATCGAACTTTTATTAAGGATATATACGTGACAACGACTTAAGCTAACCAAGTAAGTGGCTCACGTGTCGTAGGTTACGTGCTAATTGTTGTATGTTGCATGTGCCCGTGGATTTGCACGTGTCATTGAATTGTATGCCAGTTTAATGTGCTTAAGTACAAACTCATGTGAACGTGAATGTATGCTATGTATGCTGCTTTGTTTGATGTGATATGATATGCATGTGACAATATGTGGTTCATGAATGATTATAGCATGATTGTACGAAATATTTGAATGTAAACGGCATGAATTGTATGACATGAAATACGGTAAACTGCATGGAAACNATCAATAGTTGGCAGATCCATTAGTAGACAAATAATCGATTAAAATTGGGCAACAATATCTGTTTACAAAATGAAAATAAATATAGAATAAGAGGAATATCTTCTTTACATAATTGAAAATGTTTACATAACTGAAAATTTATTTAAAAAAAAAAAATCTAATTAANGTTGAACAGAATTTAAAAATAAAACAGAAAATATTAAAGTGCATGAAACTCCATTAAATTTTGTAACAAGAAATATCAGAATTTTAACCCGTATATTAGAGAAATAATTTTATAGACTTCAAACTTGAAACTGATATCATGGGCTCACATAGGTTGACTGGATTTCAAAGGGCGGAATCGAACTTTTATTAAGGATATATACGTGACAACGACTTAAGCTAACCAAGTAAGTGGCTCACGTGTCGTAGGTTACGTGCTAATTGTTGTATGTTGCATGTGCCCGTGGATTTGCACGTGTCATTGAATTGTATGCCAGTTTAATGTGCTTAAGTACAAACTCATGTGAACGTGAATGTATGCTATGTATGCTGCTTTGTTTGATGTGATATGATATGCATGTGACAATATGTGGTTCATGAATGATTATAGCATGATTGTACGAAATATTTGAATGTAAACGGCATGAATTGTATGACATGAAATACGGTAAACTGCATGGAAACATAACCCCGATAGAAATATGTATGATACGTAAAGAAATGAAAATGAGAATGACATGTAAACATGAAACGTGACAAGGGGTTATGTTCATTAATGTTAAATGTAGGACTAGTGGGGACCTCATGCATATTGTGTGTTCATGCATCTGGGGGATACCCCTATCCCATCACGAGGGTACGGACGCGTACATCCAATGGTAGGACAACAATCGTTATGCTTTACATAGCGCTGCCGTGACGGTTACTAGTTTTAATGGGTCCCGGCATAAGGGGCTCCCAGAGTATGCCCACCGGATAAGGAAAGTGGCCCAGCGGTGTGCGAACTAACTGGTGAGCTCATACTCGCACGTATGGGCTGTGTGTAGAGTATATGGTACACATCCACGATTACCCGTTAGGACAGCACCGTAGGGAAAATGAAACAAGATGAAACGAAACGAAACGATAGGTCTCATAATTTCATTGCGTGTGATTGTTGCATAACCCCAATAGGGGGTCACTTACTGAGTATTCTAGAAATACTCAAGCCTCGTGCTACTTTACTTTTTCAGATAAGGGCAAGATACCCATGTGACATCGACGGCGGCATCGTACACCTCGGGACGTGGCACATGCATAGGGTAGTTGTTTTTTTTATTTGTTTTTTTTTTTATTTCATAGTCTAGGTTGAATTCGGTTTGCAACATTAGTATAGGTTAGTATAAGTTGAATTGTATTTGCATAATAAACCATAGGGTAATATAAGACATTCATTTCGGTTTTGTTCCTTTTCCTTTATTTCAATAATGTTCTTTTCCTTTCTTCTCCTTGTAATTATTTTCTCTTTCACGAGGTAATAAAAGACGAGTGTAAGTCACATTTATGAACATGGCCCATTTAATGTATATTCCGCATGTCAAGGTATAGTAATGACCTTAGATTAAATAGGTAAAAGTTAGGGTCGTTACAACCTTGACCCAAACGACGACCAACGAAATGTAATCACTAGACTGAGCATCGATCTGAAACAAAGAGACACCAAATAAATAGAGGAGATTCTTGCCGATAGAGTTAGGAAGATAGGAAGACCCGTACGAAAGATTCGCGAATTCCTTGTCAAATGGAAGAATCTCCCTACGGAGGAAACCAACAGGAAACGCGCTGAAGATTTGGACTCCGCCGCCACTCACATCGCCAGGTTTGAAAGTAGTCTGTTGACAAAGACGTCAACCAATTAGGTGGGGGAGGATGTCACGGTCATTCTCGTCCAAGGCATGTTGCCCATGGCCGCATGCCCATGACAAGCCAAACTCTTTATGTCTTTCCATGTTCTAGTATTTTACTTTTGTATTTCTAGGAAGTATGACGTTTCGGAAAAATCATGTCTAGGGCTGCCAGACATGAAATGCCTCAGAATGTCCTATAAGGGGATATGACTAGTTGTCAACTTCTCCCTACCAAAAGTTATATACCGTGAGCCGTTGTTGTTACTCTCTTACTTGCATATATAATGTCTCTTTCAAAATCTCTATTTCAAAAATCTCTCTCTGCCCTCGGTTTCTAAAACCTTCTTCTTAAACCGAGGCCAGAGGCTCGAGCATATGTCGCTTGGCCGAAGGCAACGTAAGAACGAATTGGCTTAGCTCACTTGTCGTTGGAAAGTGAGTGCTGCACAATCGCAAATCCGCTGCCATCAAGAGTGCGATTGTGACATACAACACGAGCTAATTGCCACGATTATGCTTGTTCAAGGTGTGCTATCTATGACCATTTGTCTGATGTCTCGGTCATGCTTGCCCATGGTCACATGCTCATTCCAAACCTCTTTTACATGCTTTCGTTTTAGATAAGTCTTTACTATTTCATGTTGTGTCAATATGAGGATGTATGACCATGTTTACACCCTCGAGCGCTAAAATGTCTCAAAATGTACTATAGGGGATATGACTAGTTAACTCTTCCTCTTACTCGGGTTATATTCTATCAACATCGTTGTTGTTGCCGAATCACTTTTCACTTATAACATTGCTTTTTTTCAAATTATTTTCAACGATTTCCTTGCTCACGTTTCCTAAAACATTTCTCTCAAACGTGATTTGAGACTCGAGCATACGTCGATGTTATCCACGAAGTTTGAATTTCTCACTACTAACTTGTTCGCTCGTTTAAAACAAGTAGCGCACAATGACTATCTTGGAGCTACAAGAGTACGATCGTGACATTTAGCATTTAGAGGTTTTATTAGATGGTTGTCACATCACGTGTATCATTTATGCTTCGTAAAACGTTCTTACTAATAAATATTTTACTATTTTTTAAAACAAAAAAAAAAAAAGAATCATAATATAATTTATTTTACATAGATTTTAAAAATCCACATTAATTTATTTATTTTAATAAAATGTCAACCTAAATGTTGTGAATAGAAAAGATAAAAAGAAGTCAAACTTACATCATTCAGGGGGGAGGGGGAATAATCCAGTACAGCAGTTCCATACTACGGCCGAGAATCGACGGCAAATCGCAATCGGTTGCTATGCAAACCCAGCCTTCCAGATTACGCCACGCAATCACCATCAGCCGATGACGTGGATATCACAACACGTGGCAAAGATTTGGGCAGACTAACAGTTTACCATTGGTGTAAGCGTATCACAAACGCAAGACCCCATGTTCCTTCATTACCCCACGGGTTTGTTCGCACGCCAAGGACCCAAATCGTCATAACCTCGAAGCTTCCGTTCGATTGAATCGGAGGTAAAACAAGTCGGCCACCGCCTTCTCCGTCGCCGGATAACTCATTGATCCCGTCGTTCTAACAGAAATCCGATATTCGTGATTATAGTTTTCTGAATTTGATTCAGGCGAGTTGCGTATAGGGTTTTGATTAATTCGCGATATGCCGATTCGGCGTAGTACGAGTTTCAAAGTTTTGACGGTTTTTCTTCTTGTTTCGGCATCTCTGAGCTGCTGTTCAGGTAAAATTTGATCGAATAGATGTGAGATTGTTGTTTTTGGTTGGATTTGGTTTCTGTGTTCGTTGTTATTTTCCATTTTGTAGTCGGGGTTTGAATATTGGAAATGTTTTTCAGGGGGCGAAGAATCGGCGGTTGTTACGCTTGATTCCATCGTAATATACAAGACGCACGAATGGTTAGCTTCGAAACCGACTGTTTATTTTAAATGTCAAGGGGGAAATAAGACGAAATTGCCTGATGTACAGAAAGTGCATGTTCTATACAGCTTCAATGGTGAAGAATCTTGGCAGGTTTGTGGTCTCTCATTGAGTTGTTTTGAATAATTTTAAAGCTTTTCCAACTTTGCTTTTCCTTCTTTTCATGCCTGACTTTATTGGAAGCTGTAATTTCACTCACGTTTGATAATCATTTGATTTTAGATTTAAGCTTACATAGGTTTGAAAGCTAAAGAAAGTCATTTTCAAGAAAACTTAGTTTTTGTTTTTGAATTTGGATAAGAATCCAAAATTTTCAGTCAAAAAAGACAAATTATCGAAAAAAACATTGAGATGAAACAAGCCTAGTTTTCATAAACAAAAAAACCAAATAGTTATCAAACGGGGTAGGTCAAATTTTACCGACAAAAAGAACACACACTGGTGGAAACTTTAGTGTCTTGTTTGCTTCTAATTTTGTAATGATTAAAGTTCTTCATACAAATTGGAAAGTAACATACCATTAGGAGATTTTAATATGACGATTGTAACTTTTCTATGTCATTCAAAACAAAGACCTTTTGAACTCTTTGTTGCAAGAAACATAGTTTAATTAAGAGTTCTGTTTTGGTTAAAAAGCACATATTTCCTCTTTCATTTATCTCAACTGAGGAAAGGGATTGCATTGCATACACAGTAACCAATGGCACTGTTTACTATTGTTGTTTTGGTTCCAATGTTGAAATACTATCTCTGTGCTTTCAGCCATTGACTGAATTTAAAAGCAAAAAATGTAAGCGATGTGGGTTCTATGAGGAGGACAGCATTAAATCTGATGATGTATTTGAAGAATGGGAGTTATGTCCATCTGATTTTACCGCACCCGATGGGGAATATGTTCGATACAACAAAAAAGAGTTCAATGCCACTTTTCTGTGCTTGGAGTGCACTGCTTATTCCAATGGTTAGTAATATTCCATAGTTTATGACTCTTCTTTTAGTTGAATTAATGTGGCCTTCATACAGAAATTATGTAGAAGGTTTCAACTGTATATGGTTTGAGTAATTGTTGAGTTTTAAATTACTGAATAAATCAGTTCCCTTCTAGATGTGAATGATCATATTGCTTTCCTCCACTAATGGTGGTTCCCTCAGCATGTGAAGAAAAAGGGAAATCATCTTATTGATTCACTCTCTTAGATATTTTAGTTGTTTGTCATGGAAACTTTTGAGTTTGAAGATAAACACGATTCGTGAACATATAGATATAAGCTTTGTTGTTCTTAGTATCCTTGAAGTTCTGTATCACTTTTTCTTTCCTTACATTCCGCCTCTTTTAGTGTAGCAGCTCAAGCCCACCGCTAGCAGATATTGTTTTATTTGGACTTTCCCTTCCGGGCTTCCCCTCAAGATTTTAAAATGCGTCCACTAGGGAGAGGTTTCCACACCCTATAAGGAATGCTTCATTCTCCTCTCTAACCGATGTGAGATCTCACATTTAGTTAAGATGAATGCAACTATATAAAACCTTAATCCACACCTTTTGAGGGAACACCTTGTAACATTTTTCATTTTGGAAACTTTGAAGTCTTCAAGAGGATTCTAAATGAAGTATGAGCGCCCAATAGATAGTTAATGTAATAATAATAAACAAAACTCTCCCAAGAACCTTTAGAATTTTAGTAAATAATGCATGGCATAATCAATGAACGTGCACTCATGCTTCCTGCCTGCTTCTCAATTATTTTAAACAAGTCTGTGACCATGACTCTGTTGACTTGTCCATGTGTTTTTGAAGTATTACAATCTGCATTTAAGAATTTGTCAAATTGATACTTGCAGTTACCAGTTCAAGCTCACATTCACAGGATACAGAAAAGGGAATGCATGCTGCTGCAATCATACTTATCAGTGTTATAGTTTCAACTGTGTTAATTATTGGTATGGTGATAGGATACAAGTACTGGCAAAAAAAGAGAAGAGAGCAAGATCAGGCCAGATTCCTGAAGCTGTTTGAAGATGGTGATGACATCGAGGATGAATTGGGCCTTAACGATGTAATTTGAGAAGATTTGGTACACATCAAGAAAGAGAAATACATGTACAGATACTCATTTTGCATAATATTCTTTTATTACCTTCGGGTTAGAATAGAAATATCATGAAATTTCTGCTTTGTTCATTGATCATAGGAAGAACATCCTCTAAAATGGTACGAAGAGATATATGTAGGGGGCTAGAGGGAGAGCGACCATAGGGAATCCTGAGTTTTGCTTACTTTGGTGTAATAGAATACGGAAAACTTCTTATTTCTTCTGGTAAAAAATAGTTGAAAACAAAAAAAGAACTCTGATTACATTGCATTCAGCCAATTGTTGTCTGGTTCATGACCAATACCCAAGGATGGATTCTAGAAGGGCCACAGCCTCAGAACTGCAGTCTTGTTCTAGTCTCAATTCCTGTCCATTCCAGTCCTGTTCATCTTCTCCAAGTCCAAACCAAGATCGAAAACAAGCCCAATCAAATTCATAGTATAGGTTTCTAGGATCACCAGTATAATCCTCAGTTTGATCCTCATTGTGGAAGAGAATCAGTTCTCTATTCTCCGTTGTGCAGCCACTTTGTTGATTGTCATAAGGGTCTTGGCCATTGAAGATGAGATCCGAGGAGTCGAGTTCATTCTGCGAATTCTCGAAACAACTGAGGTTAGTCCGCTCACCCTCGGGATCATCTTCAATTGGGTCTCCATCAGAAAACTGGTGTTGGCCTGTAAAACCAGTCCAAAATGGAGAGGGGTTCCGACCAGGGTAGTCGTAGCTGTTTGCATTGGCCATGAGCAGGCCAATGGAGTTAGAGCCAATGCAATTCATAACAGATACTCAAAAGTTGTGTCTTGTGGGATCAAAGTGTTGGTAGTATGCCCTGTTATATAAACTTGAAAAAGGATAAGAAAACACCATATTTAGCAACATTTTTAGCTTTGAGTAAGAGAATATTCTGAACAGCTTTCTTGGAGGGGATGAAAAGCAGCAAAAGGAAGAGAAAAAGAAAGGCATCATCACCAGGTTAGTTGCCAAAGCATCTTTATCAAATTTCTTTCCTCCACTGTGAACAAACAAGAAGCCGAATAAGAATCCTTTTCCTCTTTGTTTTCAGGCAAGAGATATGCCTTGCGCAGACCGTCGGCGTAGTGGCTAACATGTGCTACACACCATTGCTCTTATCTTCTGAGGTACATGCCAATGAAGGCACTCTTTCAGTCCCTGGACATGCAATTTACTAATGATGTTAGTACACCATTTTTATGGCTTCAACTCAACAATATTTGGTTGTATTTCGTTCGTTCTCTCTCTCGAGAAAGTAATAACTCAGTCCATAAACGTTAGTTTGTGTTGTTACCAACTTCTGGACGGAAAAAATATATTTGTCCTTCACGTGAAAACAACGGTAAATTTAGTTCGTAAACTTTAATTTGTGTTGTTACTAAAAGATGTTTTTTCTTGTGTTTTTTTGTGGATGGTGATCTCCATTTGAATCATTTCCCTCCTGATTTTGATTCCTTTTTTCTACATTTTCGCTCATCCATAAACATGATGTGCAAGATTAACAAGCATGTTTTTTCTTCTTTACAAGTTCAGATAAAGAAACCATAGTTGGTAGTTACGTAATACTAACGGTAAACTTGTTTAATTGAGAGAACGTAGCCGGTAAAAGAAGAGGAAATTGTATAAGATGTGGTGTTTAACACACAAGAAATTGTACGATGGGGTGCTTATCACACCATGTGTGATGTCCCACATTGGTTGGGGAGGAGAACAAAACACTCTTTATAAGGATGTGGAAACCTTCCTCTAGCAGACGCGTTTTAAAGTCTCGAGGAGAAGTCTGAAAAGAAAAGCCCAAAAAGGATAATATCTGCTAGCGGTTGTTCTGGGTCGTTACACCATGTATGGAAATTGTATGTGATGTGGTGCTTAAAACAAATGATTTTACTGTAGCAAGAGCTTTTAGAATGATGAATAACTTACTCTCCTCGGTTGAAGATAGAAGATAGATATTTATATGAAAATCATTTTGGATTTCTTACATTTTCCTTGCGAATCTTGCGAATCAAGTTAAAGATGAACTAGGACGGCTTATTAAGTTAAAGATGAATATTTATATGAAAATCATTTTGAATTCCTTACATTTTCCTTGCGAATCAGGTTAAAGATGAACTAGGACGGCGAATTAAGTTAAAGATGAATTAGGTCGAAGAGTTATAATTTAGGCTTAAGCTTAATTGAACTTTCATTCTATATTGGTTCAAATTTATCTTGCATTGGACTTATTCCTAATAGTTTTGTTTAGTTTTGTTTATAATTTTCTTATAACTTGTGTTTGTCTTTTACCCATAATAATTTGTAACAATGTAGTCTATATTCTTTGAACTTTGGATACAGTGAATAAATAGGAAAAGAAAGAGAAGCTCAATCACCGAGTAAATGAATGAAATCCCAATTGAAAGACTGAAGCAAGACAAGATTCTTTCTCCTTTACTGTTAAAGAAGAAATGAAGGAGTTAGCAGCTTGCCGAAACCTTAAACCTTTGACGATATTCCCTTGTCGGTAAAAGAAAAGAGATTAATTAACCTAACCTTATTTCAGGAGGTAAACAAAGACAAGAAGGTAAAAGAAAAGGATGAATACTCTTCCTTATTCATGATCCGTCACCTATTCTATTGGTCTGACTGCTTGCTTCGCCCCGTCACCTCTCCCTTCTTTCACAGTAAGCGAGGTAAATAGGTTAATCTTCCGTCCTGTCCTGGACTTGACTTACGGTCTCTGATCTTTCTCCTCTCCCTACTTACTCCTGAACCGGAACCTGATCTTTCTCCTGAACCTATTCTAAAAGATTAATGAGACTGAACTACTGAACCTATCCTTATTCTTGATCTTCTCTTTCTACCGGTCTCGCTCTTTCACCCCTCGGCTTCGCGCCTGAACTATNATCCTTTACCTCGGCTTCGCTTACCTCATAGCTGCTCTTTTTCTTTGATAGCATGCTTGACTTACTACCATTGCTTGCACTTTTTCCCTTAAGGAAAGCAGCATCTTTCTTGTCTTGCTTTTGTCTCCCTTCATTCAAACACCGTAAAGTCTCATGAATAAGGAGTTGAGTCTCCCTTCTCTTTCCCTTCTTTCTTTCTTTCACTGTCAAGTCGTCTTAAATTCTTCTTTCGTTTCGTCTTTTCTTTATTATTTCCTAGAAAAAAGAAGAAGCTCGAGACCGACAGGGAAAGGAGTTCAACAGCTCGACCAAAGGGAGAGGAGCGAAAGCGGTGAGCCCCATTTAGTAACGATTTAATAATGTACTTTTAAATTCTTACGGTTTTAGTTTTTAAGGTAAAGAACATCATTAAAATTTAATGAAATTTTCTAACCATCTTGATCGAAAATTTGTTAGGGATCAAATGTGTTTGTAAACGATAAAGATTTATTATGCAGTAAAAATCAATACTTAAATTTGGTAGAAATTTTTAAGATAGAGATTGAATCGATAAAGTACAAGTTCAAAAACTAAAATGTTACAAATTTCATTGGGCAAGAACTACAAGCAAAAATTTCATTGGGCAAGAACTACGTTGTACAAGCAAAAATTTAAGAATAAATTATTACTTCTATGAAAGTTCTAAGAATCATAAGTGTTTTCAAATTTGAAAATCGATATTAAGAATATTAGTATACACATCGAGCCTAAGTAAGAGAAGAACTATCTCCAAATGTACGTAATTCTTCGTTTGTATAAATTAATTCCCTCAAGAGTAATTGACAAGCACTCTTGATCCAAAAGTGAGATGTTCGAATTTCCATCGGTTCACCAAGAATGGAATGAATTGTTAAGCTACTGTTACTGTGCTATTCACAAATATGTGATTTCAGAAGGAATAAAGACTTTATTCCTTTTGAAAAAGTGTAAGACTAGAGAGAATGATAATATACGTTTCAGCATATTGCACGAACACTTGATAATCTATAAGAAAGATATGTGACCTTTGAGCACTCTATGCAGACTCAGAGCCCTGAACTGCCTTGTTGAAGCCTTCCAATTCCTTGGACTGGAAGCCATAGATTGCTTTTATGGTGTCCCTGCAGCTACTGCAGCAAAGATGAAGATGAAGATGAACAGTTAGCCCAAACTCCACCATTTACAAGAATTTGGTATCCAAAAACGCCAGAGATGCATACTAATTGTTCTCACTTTCACCCACTACTTTGAACCCCAAATCCGTTTGATAATGATTTCGTTTTTAGTTTTCCATTTTTGAAATCGTGCTACATTTGGATTCTCAGCTAAGTTTCAAAATAAGAACAATTTTTCTAAAACATTTGGATTCTTAGTTTAGATTTTGGAAACATTTTTACAAAGTCGAGATGAAGATAGAAACTCATGATTATCGAACGGAGTCTAATATGTTTGTTCTTGGTGTGTTGTTATGTTTTCATTTATCTACTTTCTTCGAAATTCGTGTTGAATATTCATGTTACTATATTAACAAACTGGACTATCTAGAATGGTAGTTCAAAATTCAATGTCTAAGAACAGTTCAAGAGTTAGATACCAATTAGATGCAAATTTTTCTTGAACTGTTAATCAAAGTTTATAAACTAAATAAACAATCAGCTGATCAGGAACAAAGATTTTAAAGCAGAACATATCCACTCATGAACAACAAAATATGGAATAAAAGAGCATAAAGGTTCATGAGAAGACCTGCAAGCAACCTTGTTGAACTTGTTTTCTTTGATTCCATATAATTTTTCAAACACAGGAGACTCTACACGGCAAAAATATGGTCGATCTGTGAAAGTTAATGGAGAATTAAGCCTCATGTTTGAAACAGTGTTCGAATTCAAAATTGGAAGCTGTGGCCTAAGGAAAATCTTACCGGCGTAAATGGAGCATTTACGTGAACTCTTCTCGTAGTGAATGCACCATCCATCTGCGCCAATCAAGCTTTTATAAAGCTGAAATTCATAAGATTAGACCATATCGATTGATACTGAAAATCACAGTGCTGAAGAAGAAACAAATGCTTTAAGGAAAATTCCATCTGAAACCCTAATTTTTGCGTTGAAATGAAATGACGAACCTCGATATCGGATGGATTCTGGAAGATTTCCTCTGGCGAGGCGAAGGAAGGCCCCTTGGCAAGCTTGCAGCAGGCGCCGCATCCCTCGACGCACTGCCATAATTCCTCCTTTCTTTTGCCTGCGAACCCTGCATTGGTTCTCCGCCCTTGCTTGGTCTCGGTATCCTTCGTCGGAATCTGCTTCGACCGGCGAGCAGCGATTACGGTGAGTTGCGGCGGAGCCACCATGTGGAGCATTCTTTGGAGTTTGGATAAGCGTATAAAATGCGACTGGATTTTTAATAAAGAAATTCACTCTTATGGACGAATTTTAACTTATTTATTCTTCTAAGTATTTAAAATTTTAAAATATCCAATAAGTCATAAATTTTAAATCTTATAACTCTCAATTTTCTAATTTTATTAAAACAAATGTTAGATGAGCACGACTATCCACAATGGTATGATACTGTCAACTTTGAGTGTAAGCGCTGTAAAATAGCTTGACCAAGAAATCTGGGATCTCCTAAAATGTCTCATACCAATGGAGATAGTATTCCACTTTGAGTGTAAGCGTTCGTGGCTTGGCTTTGCTTTGGAATCTCCCAAAAGGCTCGTACCAATGGAGATAGTATTCCACTTTGAGTGTAAGCGCTCGTGGTTTCGCTTTGCTTTGGGATCTCCCAAAAGGCCTCATACCAATGGAGATAGTATTCCACTTTGAGTGTAAGCGCTTGTGGGTTCGCTTTAAGATCTCCCAAAAGGCTTCGTACCAATGGAGATAGTATTCCACTTTGAGTGTAAGCGCTTGTGGCTTCGCTTTGGGATCTCCCAAAGCGCTCGTGCCTTTGCTTTGGGATCTCCCAAAATGCCTCATACCAATGAAGATAGTATTCCACTTTGAGTGTAAGCACTCCTGGTTTTGCTTTGGGAACCTCATACCAATAGACATAGTATTCCTTGGTTATAAACTCAACCGATGATCATTCCCTAAATTAGTCGATGTGGGACTTTCATCCAACACCTCCCCTCGAACAAAGTATGTCTCCCCTTAATCAAAGCTCGAATCCTTTTCTTTTGGAGTCTTAGTCATTTTTTACGATGCCTACTCCTTTTCTTTTGGAATTCTTTGACATTTGAGGATTCTATTAACATGATAAAATTAGACAAAAAAACANTTGAACCCAGTTGAAAATTTAACTATAATGTTTACATATACTTTATTGATTTTGGACCTAACCATTTAAATTTAGATTTTATCAACTTTAACCTAGGTCTCAATTTGACCAAATTAAGTTTAATTATTTGATCAAATGGTCACGCTTTAAGGGCTTTTTTTTCTTCCCTTTACTTTTTTGGTTGACTAACCAAATTTGTTATAAAAAAAGGTTAATTGAAGCAAAAGGTATTTCAAAATTTCAAATCTCCGTACCAAAAAAAGTGACAAATGAGAACGTGGGGAATAAATATCGACCCCATAAAATAATTAGTAAGCCCTACAACACAATAGATTTACCATAACAATGTCTTACCCGATAAGGGATCTTGCATGTGGAAGATGGAATTGACAATAAAAGAAACAGCTTTGTAGATCCAAGAAAAATCGGTCAACCATTTTTCATGCCCATATGAAACTATCGAACCACCAAGCATGGCGGAAATGAGTATTCTGAGTTGAAATGTCCAAAAGATCTCTTTTCTAAGAAGAGGGAAACTTGTCTCGCCCCATTTAAGATCCCTCCCAAGGTATTAACTTTATTAAGCATGACTCAACGGATCATAACATTAAACTCTTGAGGCAAAAGGTCAAAAGTTCGAATCCTCCTGTGTTAACAAAGAAGCATACTCCGAAGATCATATCCGTGTGTAATTATAAAGTTCCAAGCCTAAATAAGATGCTAAAAGTAGAGTAACTAAATTTGTGGTTCAGCCCATAATTTTTCTTCCTTACCCCTTTCCACATTCAAGGAGACCCACATAATAAGATTTAGGCAACCTCCTAAGGACCACTTCAACAAGTATCAGTTCTTGCTTATTCTTTACTCAACACAATCTGGTTGTATTAAACAGTTCTCTCTCTACTGAAATGACCTCAAATATCTAAAAACAAAAATGGTTTTCAGCAGCAAACATGATTCAGAAATCATTCTCCCTATCAATCCCATACTCCCACCAACAATCTTCTGAAGAAGCAAGAACAGTTTTCAGCTCAAAGCTGAATAATCGAACAAACTCTGCAAAATGGGGAGAAACAGAAAAAAGGAGAAAAGAACAAACGCTAAGGTAGGGAGTATCAACCACTCGCACACAAGCACTGTGAGATCCTACATCGGTTGGAGATGGAAACGAAGTATTCCTTACAAGGATGTGAAAACCTCTTCCTGACAAACGCGTTTTAAAACCGTGAGGCTGACGACGATACATAACAGACCAAAACAGACAATATTTGCTAGTGGTGGACTTGGGCTGTTACTAATGGTATCAGAGCTAGACACCAGGCGGTGTGCCATGAGGACGTTGGACCCCCAAGGGGGGTTGCATATGAGATCCCACATCGGTTGGAGAGGGGAACGAAATATTCCTTATAAATGTGTGGAAACCTTTCCCTACCATACACGTTTTAAAACCGTGAGGTTGACGACGATACATAACAAGCAAAAGCAGACAATATCTGCTAGCGGTGGGCTTGGGCTATAACAAATGGTATTAAAGCCAAACACCGCGTGGTGTACCAGCGAGGACACTGGACCCTCAAGGGGGGTGGATTGTGAGATTCCACATCGGTTGGAGAAGGGAACAAAGTAGTCCTTATAATGGTGTGGAAACCTCTCTCTAACAATCGCATTTTAAAACCGTGAGGCTAACGACGATCTGTAACAAGCCAAAGCGGATAATATCTACAAGCATTGGGTTTGGGTGGTTACAAGGACTCCATAGATGGTAAAACATAAGCAAAGCTAAAGAAATGAGTTTATCATTATACAGACGAGACTTCCTACAGCAAGCAACAGAAAGGCAATCTGATTCTATAACTTACCCTGAAACCACAAACTAGAAAGATCATTTTGCAGCAAATTCTCAAACGTGACCAAAAGTTAACCAACATGCAAGCTGAAGCATGATCTCCAACAAGCAGAAGGATCAGAAAGAACAAGATAATGATAGAGAAACAGCATAAAGAGGCTTTTGACATTTCATGTCTGAGCGAGCTCTATATGTGGTAGTCACTAATAGTATGACATGAAAAATAAACATGGACAACAAAAAGCAGAGAACAATTTCAAGTTTCTACTACACGGGTTGAAAGGGTAAAACAAAAAACAAGAACATCAGAAAAATGAGAGGCAGACCCGACTTCAACAATATCTATTTGTAAATCAGCTATATCACTTGCATTTGTATGGCAGAAGCAAAAGATGGCAATAAGAACTAGAAATTACTCTTTGATGCCATTTCAAAGCTCGAATTCTTCGTCCCTGAGAGCCAACTCCGCAGCCTCTTCTTCTTCCTCGTCAAGAACGAAATACTCATTTCTCTCCACAGGCCTAAACATGTAGAACATCACCATATAAAATACAAGGCTTGCAATCTCCTCAGCTGCATTACTAACCCACTGATATTTGTATGCTGCAATGGTCTTGAGAGCAAAAACAACGATCCTTGTAAAATACAAATATCCAATCACAACAATGTAGAACTGCCTAAAAAGGGTGAGCTTTGCCAAATTCCTTGCAGCCTTCCCGTCAGTCTTCGATGTCTCTCGAAGAGATCGAATCGACCAAACAATTGGGAAAATTATGGCACAGCAACATATGATATCTACCAACAAGAAAACCTGATTCCAAGTGACCCAATCCTTAATAAAAGGACCAGTCTCACCGATCACAACCGAGGCGACATTAGCCAAGACTTGAAGTGGGATCACAATCATCAAGACCTTCTTCTCCTTCTCTTGCAAGAACGGCTTCAAAAACGACCATCCAGTTCCGATCAAAACAATCACAGTGAAAAGCAAAACAACCCGAATAAATTGAAAAATGTAGAACAACACATCCCAACCGTGAGGCGTTCCGGTGATTTTGACATAATGCTTGTCCTCAGCTGCGCATATGAGATTCAACGCTTTCATCAACAGCAATCCACTCATCAACAAGTGGATCCTGTGAACACTGCGCTTATTCGTGACACACGCGTAGATCCAAAGCCCTAAGAAGGCAAGGTACGCGATGAAAAACACAAAATACAGCGAAGGGAGCTGAGTAAGGCCAGCGGAGAGATAGTCCTTCGAACCATCGCGGTCCAAGTTGTACACCTCCGTCCTCACCTCCATAGAAACCGATGATTCCGGAACGCAATTAGCGAAGAAAAGGCTATATTCATTGGGAGAAGAAACAGGATATGAATGGTTGAACGAGCTCTGAGGCGGAGGAGATAGATCCCGGAAGGTAAAGAGGCGCAAGATATAGTGTGAATCAAGAACGCAAAACTGAGGGTTTTGCTGGATCTCGAGGAGAACTTGAAGAAGCGCTTCTTCAGATAACAGGAAGAATCCAAGCCGAGAAGGCTCGGTTTCTCCAACCGACGTAGCAACAGAGACCGATTTGACTGAAATGGAGACCTGGCCGGTGTGAGTGAATCCAAATTTCTCGAAGAGAATCATGGGGCGGTTGTCGGAGGAGATCTTGAGGGATTTTATCTCAGCGGTGGAGGAGGCGGCGAGGAGGCCGAGGAGGAGGAGGAAGAGAGGGAGGCGGAAGGGTGATGTCGTCATTTCGATTGCCACCGAAGATCGTCCCCAGCGAAGCGTTCAGCGGCGAGGTTCGAGAAGATCGAATACAGGTGCGGTTCGGACTTAGAAGGAGAAGATTGTGACGCTGGCGTGAATTGAGCGGTTAAGAATATGTAATGACGTAATTGCCCTCGCGCTCAGATCTTCCCGGCAGGGGATTGAAAGAGATGAAACGATGTCGTTTAATAGGGTTTTGTGTTAGTTAACCCAAGATTGTCGGTTTGGATTTGGAAGGTCTTGTTCCCGAAACCGGCCAGGCAGGTAACAGTCCTCAATTCTTCAACTTCATATCTTACGTGTTATTATTATTATTTTTTTTTTTAATATTTTGTATTTAATAAATTATTAAATGGTAATATGGGATCTTAAAATTTTAATTTTATTTCTAATAAATGACAGATATATCAATATATTTTTTAATTAAAATAACAAATATAATAAACGTAAAATTATATTTTGTGTTTAATGAAACATTTAATATTTAAAATTGTTGTTCAACAATTTTATTAGAATTTTTTTAAAAAAGATGAAGATGGAAATATAATATGGCCATACTTTGACCATAAACTATAAAAAATTGAAGAGTTATTATTATATTTTAAATTTCCCCGAAAAAATAAATAAATTGAGAAGATAGAATTTTAGTTGAAATTACGGAAAAAGCCATCGTATACAACAAAAATAAACTAGAATTAAAATGAAAATTTTAAAACATTAAGGTATAATTGAAATATATTTTAAAATTCATAAATATAATTGAAATGCGCTAATATATTCACTATTTTATATTAATTTTAAAATTTTAAATCATTATTGATTTCTCAAATTTAACGTAAAAATTTCTATAAATTCATTAATTTAATCAAGTTTTATACATATAAATTAATAATTGAATAACTCAATTAAAATTCATAATTTTTAACAAAAGCATAGGTTAATTTTAATGATTTTTTTTTACTTCATATCTTATTAATTTATATATACATTTGCATATGAAAATACTTTTTTTACGATTTTTCAAATAAAAAATTAAATTGTAATAGTTAAATAAATTAATAAATAAAAACTTTTCCCAATCGACGGTAATATTATTTAAAAAGTTATGTTTTAATTTTAATTAATTTAGATATTTATTATTAAAAATTAGGTTTAAATATCATTTTTATTAATTATAATTTCATTAGTTATTATACTAAATTTATTATTAATTTTTCAAAAGAAGTCTCTTTTACCTTTCTTTAAATAAACTAAGAAAATATATTAATTATTTTGTTATTATTATATAACCTATTTTATTATAAGTTAACCACAAGCCACAAACTTTAAATCAACTGAAGGTACGTAACCAAAACTAATATTTTAATTTAGAAGTTTTAAAAAACAATAAAACCATAAAATCGGAAAATAAAAAAAATAATAATAAAAATTAAATAGTCAAACAATTATCAATAAATTTTGAAGCACGGAAGATCAATACGTGTCTGCCGTTGACTCTTGACCAAACACAGTCGAAAACGCCAGAAGCCGGAAAACGAAACAACCAAACGATTAAAATACCCAAAAGACCCTCCAAAAGCTCCATAATTTCACCGCTCTCAAGACGCCATTCTCGTAATATTAACAAAAAATCAGCCCCATTTTGGTCATAATGTTCCAGCATGACCTATTTATTCGTTTACGGCTCATTTCCTTGAAATTTTCCTGTGCCTGCCTTTATTACAGCAAGTCGATAAATCGGTTAAAGCCCCGAACTCTGAAGAAGGCTCCAAAACCTTGCGCGCATTCAGTTGGTAGAATTTGAAGAGAAATTAAAGCTTCAGTTCGAGCTCTCGCCTTGTTTGTTCTTCCATTTATTTGATTATCGGGGGATTTTGAGCGCATTTGTTGGATTTTCTTCTTGGGGTGAGTCCCGGAGTTTTGTTTTTAGTTCATAAATTTTTCTGGTTATTAGGCAAATTTCTGCCATATTTGTTTTATTATTCATCGTTTTTCTGTTCAAGAATTGAAGTTTCTAGGTTTTTTCAATTTTGCATGTCTGGCTTTAAGTTCTTGAAATGAGATGCTTCTATGCTTTGGTAAGATGAATTTGATTTATCTTGGGGATGCGCTGCAGATTCTTTGAAAGATATGGTAATTGGAGTAGAGAAGAAAAGAAGTCGAAATTTGGAGTAATTTATGAGATTTTGGAGTAGAGAAGTTTTGTTCTGTTTTTTGATTTCTTGTTGGTGTTTTCTGGGAATTTGATCTGAGTTTCTTGGAGCTGGGCATGATGAATGTGGTGGGAAGAGTTGGTAATTTGATATCTCAGGGTGTTTTAGCTATTGCTGTCCCTTTCCATCCATTTGGAGGAGCCATTGATGTGATTGTTGTTCAGCAGCGGGACGAGACTTTTCGGAGTACGCCCTGGCACATACAATTTGGTAAGTTTCAGGGCGTGCTTAAGGGTGCGGAGAAGGTTCGTATAACCGTAAATGGCGTCGAGGCTGGTTTTCATATGTATCTTGATAGTTCTGGCGAGGCATATTTTGTAAGGGAAGTTGATACAAGTGAAGGAAGTGATGGTGTCGATGTTATGAACAATTCGATATTCGATGATAAGAGAAATTGTGATGGCAAGAATAATGGAGATCAGGATGTTCTTGAAGATGAGCAATCTCCGCTGGACAATTCAGTTGAGATGTCAATTGATCGGTCAATTGATATCAATAAAAAAATTGTTGAATCATGTGATCAAACGTCGGAAGTAATACTAGGTACAGGGAGTGTGGATGATCATGTGCTAACTTACGTCACAGCCTCAGAAAACGTTACGGAGGAAGTGCAAGCGACTCCACTTCTAAATCATCCTGGTTTTGGTGATAGGATGGATTTTGGTGAAGGTAATGAGAAGTTTGATTTCGAGGAAGATTCTCGGCCATGTAATTGTAATAATCTAAATGCATCCAAAAGTGATGTTGATTTGTATAACCTTTGCAGTGCCAACAATGATACTGATGATTGCGAGTACCAACTTGAAGTTTGTGAAGGAGATGATGAACATGTTCTTCATCTCAAAAGCCAGGTGGATATTACTTTTGGAGGTGATATCGATCAGGTTTCTAAATCCTGTACGGAGCATCCTGAACGTGATCAATTAGATTCTAAAGATTTCACTTCCTCATTAGCGGCTGATAAATCAGAAGCTAAGCTTTCTAGCGTCGATGATACTGTAGAAGAGCACACTGTTAAGTTCATCAACAATGAGTTATCCCAACCAAGTGGACATGATTCCTCCAGTGCCTATTTGTCTTCCGATTCACCCATTACAGGCATCCTGGCTGAGAAGCCGACGAACTTGGAAAATATGGATCAAAGTGACCCATCAATTTACTTTGATAGTGATAATACACAATTGAAGAGTGATCGAGTGATTGAGGCAGTTGATCACGGAGATGGAGGATTAGATAGGTCTGTTCTTGACGATGAATGCACCGAACATGAACTTTTGGAATTTCGTGCAGCAAATTTGAATGGAAGGATAGATAGTCTCCAAACCACAAGTAAGCTTTCTTTTGCTGGCTTAGCAATTCATCTGTTGATTCATTTGTACAGAGTATTCATTTAATCCGTTTATGCCAATAACCAACAGAGTTCGAAATTTCACTTTGTGGAAGTAAACTTTGTTCTGGTATGGGATTGAATGCTGCTGCTGAAGCATTTGATGCTCATCGTGTATCTGCCGAGGCATTTGGAAGTTCTGCTATGTCAATTATAAAGAACGAGAATCTAGTAATTCGATTTCGAGGGAGGTACTGGTATTGGGATAAAGTGGCTCCGGTAGTGCTTGGAATGGCAGCATTTGGAATGGATTTGCCTATGGATCCCAAGGGTTCGATTCCTGTGGAACAAGATGACTTGACTAGGCCCGAAAATGAGGAATCCGAGAATATTTCCACTTCGTTTGGAAATAGATGGAGTCTTTGGCCTATTCCATTTCGAAGGGTAAAAAAATATGAGCTCAATGGCGAGGACACATCTAATGAGGAGGTGTTTCTTGACACAGAATCCGAGTTCCAGAGTGCAACTCTAACATCCCAACACTACAGTGATTCTACTCGCAAGTGTATTACGAGGACAAATATTCCTACTACTGAGCAGATAGCATCTTTGAATTTAAAAGAAGGTCAAAATAGGATCGAGTTCACCTTCGCTACGAAGGTTTTTGGAGTGCAAAAGGTTTCTCACTGTCTCGTAATTATACTTGAAGGACTACGTATATCAATGTGACTCTTTTGTATAACTGGCACTAAACCCCGGATGCATTAGCAGGTTGATGCTCATATTTACTTGTGGAAGTGGAATGCACGAATTGTAATTTCAGATGTCGATGGAACGATTACCAAGTAAGTCTAAATTTATAGCTAACGGAAAGTTACACTGCAACTTCCTTGATGTAAACCGAGTTATGCTCTTATTCGACATATTTTTCCTAAATCTTGTTTCACTATACAACTTCCTAGTTCGTCATGCTCGGGGCTTGCTTTAACAGCTTTCTGCATGGCATCCCGCAAATTGGATAATGGATATAACTCGTGCTCCGTTTACATTTTTCTCAGGTCTGATGTCTTAGGCCAGTTCATGCCTTTGGTTGGAATGGACTGGACACAATCTGGGGTGGCTGGACTTTTCTCTGCAATCAAGGTGTGTTCTCCTAATTGATCATTCAAAGTAAACCAACTTTTAGTTGTTCACTATGAATTTTGGTTTTACTACAGGAGAATGGATATCAGCTACTATATTTGAGTGCCCGTGCAATCGTTCAGGCGTATTTAACACGAAGTTTCTTGCTCAACCTGAAACAGGTATCGGTAACATCATATAAACATAACTAAAATGATATCGGCCTTATTAAAGTCAAACGTTGATCGTCTCAGACAATTTAAGTGATAAGCTAAGAATGTTTTTAGCTTTCTAAAGTCAAACGTTGATCGTCTCAGACAATTTAAGTGATAAGCTAAGAATGTTTTTAGCTTTCGATAGGAAATCGGACTGTTCGAATGTTTGGGTTTATCTAAATTAAGCTCTATAAATCAATTTGGCTGTTCAATGTGCTGTTGTTTTTGTTTCTTCATTTTTGGTCTTTCTGGAAATGGATCATTCTTCTGCCATTGCAGGATGGGGAAGCTTTACCCGATGGCCCTGTCGTCATTTCTCCCGATGGACTTTTTCCTTCGTTGTACCGAGAAGGTAAAATTTTTTTGTTTGTCGAAGTAGCCTTGTTGCATAGAACTCCGTCGAGTCATTTCAAACGTAGAATAGCATTTTCGTCCATATGTCAAACAAAATAACATTAAATGATTGTTACGTTCAAGCCATTTCAAACTCCGATATTACATCGATGTTCCTGTTCACATTCCATCTTTTTTCCAATTTAATTTGGTTTTATTATCATTATGTGAGATTCCACGTCGGTTGGAGAGGGGAACGGAACATTCTTTATAAGGGTGTGGAAACTTCTCCTTAGCATACGCGTTTTAAAAACCCAAAAAAGACAATATCTGCTCCGGGTTTGGGCCATGGGTTATTACACATAATCATTATCACATAGGGTCCTTTTATGAAGTTTCAGGTTATTATTATGTTTGAATCTTATTCTGTTTCTTTTATGATGGTGAGCAGTAATTAGAAGAACACCTCATGAATTTAAGATCGCCTGCTTAGAGGTAAATGAAAGATGAAATATGTTGCAACGTTCCGTTCAAATAGTTTATTCTCTACCAGTTCTGAAACTCAAACTCCCATTTCTCTGAGAAATCTGCAGGAGATTAGAAGGCTTTTCCCTTCGGATCATAACCCGTTCTATGCGGGCTTCGGTAACCGAAATACCGACGTACTAAGTTACATGAAGATGGGGATCCCAAAAGGCAAAATATTTATAATCAATCCTAAGGTATTGAGCTGGTTGGTGGTCAAACGTATGAGAATTCTATACCAACTCTATAGTAATAAAATTGCATCACCTTGCAGGGAGAGGTGATGAATAGTCATAGCAACAATGCTAAGTCCTACAAGTCATTGCTCGTACTCGTCAATGAAATATTTCCACCTGCCTCGTCGGTTGAACAGGTAAGAATAAGCATACGTTTGTGAGTAATTTTGATTAAAATTGTGAGATCCCATATCGATTGGAGAGAAGAATGAGTACCAGCAAGGATGTTGGACTCCAAGGGGGTGGATAGTGAGATCCCACGTCGGTGGGAGAGGGGAACGAAACATTCTTTTTAAGTGTGTGAAAACCTTTCCTTAGCATACACGTTTTAAAAACTTTGAGAAAAAACCCGGAAGAGAAGGCCTAAAGAGTTACCCGTAATTCGTTAGCAAATATATCGACATCTCACTAGTTTCTCTCAACCATTGCAGGAAGATTTCAACGATTGGAACTATTGGAGAACGCCTTTAATTGAAGTTGATTAGGGACTTTTGTTTATATTGTATTTTTTTTTTCTTTTTTAATCTTATTATTAGAATATATTTATTTGCAAACTGAAATAGGTGAATGAAGTTCTCTTTTAATTGAAGAGACGAACTTGCTGATGTGGTTGCATGTCTGGTTAGTGATGAACTCTGCAATAATTCATAAAAATAATTCATAAATAAATATTATATGATGGTCGGTTGGTTGGTTGGAACAAGAGAATTACATGAACCTGTTCCGCGCATGTTTAAAAAAGTCGATGACCTATAAAACTTTATCCATTTAATATATTCGTTCGGTTTGGGTTGACTTACGAGCTTATCTTAGTTATGTTGAAAATGTTATGAGCTTAGTTGGTTCATATTGTTTACACGTTTATGTTATGAAATAATTAGATTAACAATTTTAAAAAATAATATTGAAATTAAGTTTCAATAGGTGAAAAATAAATAATAAATATTATGTTTTATAAAAGTAAAAAATTCGAACAATAAATATTATAATACTAAATTTATAATTTAACTTAATAGTATAATATTTATATATATAATATTTAATGGAAAGACATTAGGGCTTTATTTGAAGTAATGGGCTCAATTTGGGCCGAAGGCAGAGGCAGGCCCAATTCAGGGTAAGAGTAGCGTGATTTGTATGGAACCCATTCCGGTAATCGTTATAAAATTTGGAGCGAAATCGCAGGCAGAGGAATCGAGCCACTACCTCATAGGAGAATTGCCTCGAACTGGTTCACGGTTCCTCTTGACTTCTTCCTCCCCTTTCCTTTCTCTTCCATTCTCCGATCCTTCTCTTCCAGAGGTTTCAATCTCCATCTCTTTCATCTGCACTTTCCAGATCTTCATCAGTGCGGCATTTCGTAGTATCCGATCCTTTTTTTTTCTTTTTTTTTTTTCTGGATTAATCTAATCGGCCACCTGCATTAGAGAAGTATTATCTATATTCATATGTTCTAGCATTGATCGGAGGTGGAGAGTCTTAGCTACAATCTCGTTTTTTTGTATAGTAGATTGAGAGAGAAAGAGAGAGAGAGAGAGAGAGAGAGACCTGGAGAGGGAAGGGCGGCAATGTCGTGGCTTAGAGCAGCGGTGATCAAGGCGGTGGAAGCGAGTTCTGGACGGAAGGATAACCTCACCCGCACCGTCCGTAACTACGCTGGCTCCGTCGCTTATCATGCAGGAAATGCTGTCGTGGGAGGCGCCAAGATCATCCAAGACCGCATTGTAATTTCATTCACTTTTCCTCTTAATTCCCTCGGTTTTTAATGGCGTTTGGTTCAGTTGGTGTCGTTGTGAATATTTGCGAGATACCCTAGGACATGGAACCCTACGGTATTGATCTCTGTTTCGTACGAGGCGTTGTTAGTTAAGTAGTATTACGTCTGTGCAAATTGCCTATTATTTCTTTGTATCCGCGTGTGTTGCTTGTTACAATTTCTGTTTCTCAGACGAGTTAAGTTTCGGGTTTGATTTGCGAGGCAGGGAAGGAATATGCAGTGCTTTAAACAGGCAGTAAAAAGGCTGGAAGAAATCTCTGTTTCGTCTAGAGGTCCAGAAAGAGTTCAGCTATTGAGAAGGTGGCTAATAGCGCTCAAAGAGGTGGATAGATTGTCATCAGGTCCTGTCGAGGGGGGTAAAAACAGTCCGACAGATCAGATTAACGATGAAAATAAAGATTCTCCGAAGAGACCTGCGGTGGTATGTATATCAATTAACGTTATTGCGTTTCCATAACACTTTTGCATGTCTGAGTTAATTGAAGGATTTGTAGTTGCTTTACGTTCGTTTTCTCCCACGACACTGAACGTCATGAAGTGTTGCTGGATATCTTGCTCAGGTCTATTATTTGGACCCAGATATGGGAAGCGAGCTGAGAACTTTTCGTGATGTGTTTCTTACAAGCCAAGCTCTAGAAGGCATTACGTTGTCTATGGTGAGTTGAATCGAATACATGTCAGTACCTTGTTTTTCGCAAAACATTGGTGTACAAAAATATGCTAGGTAGTTCTAAATGTATCAAGTCATTCATTTAGTTCTCGTTCTGTTGGAATGATGTTATAATTTGATGTGCACAAAAGGCCTAAATTTTTACTCGTCTGCATTTTATACGTAAATATAAACATTATTTTCCCGGTAATGGAGGGATTTCTTGTTCTCAATTACTTTCGTGGGTTTTGTTTTTGCTGACCTTGGAGCTTAACCGCAGGTTAACCTTTTCTATGTCTCAGATTCTCGAGGAACCTAATGAAGAAGAAGAATCACTACTTCTTGAGATATATGGGTGAATATTCATTCTCAGCTACACCTTACGTGTTCATTATGCCTTGCAGCTGTTTCAGAAAGTCTTCTCACATTACTTGTGCAGACGAGAAGAAACAATATTAGAAATTTCTACACCTCATAATCATTTTCACACTCATATCATTAGACTTTAAGTTCCCCTTGTCATGGCTATATTCAGGCTCTGTCTTTCAGGAGGAAAGGAAGTACGTCAAGCAGTAATGACGAGTGTGCACACTTTGGCAAAAGCATTTTCAGAATACCAAGATGAAGTACTGGTAATATCATGAAGACATGAATTAATTTCAGCATAAAATTAGCATGGGCAAAGCAGTCACTTCCCTCTGTCTTTCCCATTTTTAGGTGAAACGAGATGAACTGCTTCAATATGTCCAAGATGCAATTTCAGGGCTGAAAATAAATGCTGATTTTGATAGGTGGTGAATAAGCATATCTTTCATAATTCCCTCATTGGTCTTCAACAACTAGATATTTGATAAGTTTTGTGTGCGTGGATTTTTATTAACAGAATTACCCTTCAGCTAAATTGAAACCTATACAAGGGTGAATTGGAGTTGGCTCTAAGGAGAGTATATGGGATTTGAAAGGAGAGTTCAGTATGAGTGATAAAATAGAGAATGACCATAGTTATGTGTCCAAAGAGAGCATACGGTCAAACTTTGTCACAAACCTCATCCCTATCCCGCTCAGTGTCATTAAAATTATACTTGTTTTCCTCATAAAAGAAATGGTTATATATTTTTTCCATTCTTTTAAATCTCTGAATGAACAACAATAACTCCGTTCCTCTATATAACCTCGACCTTGTTAATATCCAGTGAAGAAAGTGAAATTTTCTATAGAAAATCCACCATAAGAGAAAGGAACATACACTCAGAATTAAAGGGTTATAAAAAGCTTCAAAATACTGATGGTTGTGTTGGATTGATGATCGATTCTGATGTCCAACTTCACATCACTGAGGCTTGCAAAAAAAAAAAAAAACCTTCTGATGTTTCGTTCTTCCTAGCCATCATTTTATGTCATCCATGTTGGATTTCCTCTTTGTTAGATACACTCTAAGTAAACTTCTTATGGTTTATTTTTATTCTTATTCTCATTCTACGTTACTAATATTCTTGTTCTTATGTTCTTTTTTAACAAGAAAAAGAACTTTTCATGATATTCTTGTTCAATTTGGGAAAAATAATTTTGGTGGTTCACCAATGCTAAAAGGTTAGGAAGTTCAAGAATCCCTTGGTGGAATATCATGAAAAGTTTGAAACTTCGGTTAAGATTTTTTCTTCAATAAAAGTGGGTTATGGTACCGAGACCTCTCTGGCATGATTCATGGGTGGGGTCTGAAGCTTTGGCGTCGAGATATTCAATAAATTTTGACCTTTCAAGGAAAATGATTTGTTGGGTTTAGAGGTTTGTGAGGAAAACCAGCCTGCGGAAAGTTTTTGTAAGAAGAAATTTGAAGGATGGGGTGGTGGATGACTATTGTGAACTTTTCAAAATTAATTGAAGGCTTCTTATTGAGTATAGAAGAAAGGACAGAAGTGTTTGGCTGCTCCTCGAATCTTAGATTAAAGAGTTTTTTTTTTTTGAAAAATACATCCGAAACTTCTTATTCCAAAATCAAATGTGCATTAGCACGAAGTAGAAAATAAAAAATGGGACAGGAATCCCATTATGATTGATATAAAATCCAATATCCAGACTATTAATTTCCTCAATTCACATCCTGAAATAGATATTCAGGAGGAGCAACCATATTAATCCATGCGCCCTCATGAAATTGTCCAGACTCTAGAGAACACAATATTCAGAAGCATATTGTATTAATCCATGCATCCTACTTAAATTGATGCCAGGCATTGAAATTTAATCTCTACTTTCAGTTCTTTTGTGTTAAATTTTGATTATATGATTTGGTAATGCTGATGCTTGGTAAATTGTGGAGAATGGAACGGATGCTCTTTAAACTATTTGCACCTTGTAATTTCGGGAGTAGTGAAAATCCAAGCAATGCACTCTTGACCATTGTCTCAGAGCATATTGAAGATAAAAGGATTTTTGGGTTTAATAGGCTTCCAATAAAAAATTGCACACTAGCTTGCAAGCCCGTTGATAAAGCATTGAAGGGTGGCATGACAAAAAGTAGAGAATTACTCGAGGATTACTGATACTAGGTGTGCAACTCGAAAGATGGATTAGGATAGGAAACCAAGAGTGGCCGGAAATATTAATTAGAGAACTTATGGGTATGAAGTTGCGGGAAACTATGGATAGTTAAGAGTAGTTAATCACTAATGTCGGATCTGGTCTTCTCTGTAATATTATGTAGTTAATTAGTTATTTATTTAATAATAATGGAAGGGAAGGGGGAAGAATAGCCATTTTTGAATTATATTGGACATGCGGGGAGTTTTCCAGACCTGATTTGGTTGTATTCTATTCCTTCTTTGACTACCAATAGAAGGCTTCTCTTGTGGTGTGCTAACAATGTGCTCATTATAATGCGTTGGACAAACAAACCTTTCAATATATTATGTGTTTAATTAATGATCATTGTGTGGGTTTGCAATGTTCTCAGTTGAAGTTTTTCATTGAGCTGATTTACATTGTAACTCAAATTTATTTATTCTTCTGTCAATTTCCTGCTCTCAGAATAGATGCTAAAGCATGTAGCGTGAAAGAGAAACTTGATGAAAAGCAGGAAGAGCTGACGCCTTCAAGTGGAGACCATGACAACACATTTGATAATGGAAGTACAACTTCTAAGGTGGTTATGAATTTAATTTATATATAAAGACATAGATATGAACCATGTATTGAATGTGGTCAATTTTTTAGTTAACCATCTTCGATTTTTTACTTCAACTTTTAATGTTTTAGTTTGTACTTCTACATCTTTGCTATAACTTGTTATTCTTTTTTAGTTTCAAGAAAGTATTATATTACATTCGATCCATTATGTAAAGTACAGATTCTACAAGAAATACTTTCACGAGTTCAATTATGCTCCAAGTTGGAGGAGCTCCTAGTCAAGAAGAAGCTTTTCAATGATGGGAATTCTGCACAGCTTCATGCTGAAAAGGTCCATTTTATATCCCTCGGTTTGGGGTTAACAATGGGATAAGGGAACTAACTAATCTGATTCTTTTGGTTGGGTGACTGGAGTTAGATTGCTTATAACAAACTTCCGTGCATGTCGAGCACATCTAAATATTATAATTTGGTCCCTATTGTTTTGAGAAGTTAGAATTTAGTCCCTATGGCTTTAAATAATATAATTTGTCCCTATGGTTTTCAATATTAGAATTAGTCCCTATGATTTGATAGGGTTTTATCAAATCAATGAGACTGTATATGAGGTTTCATCAAACCAATGATACAATTTATGAGGGTTTTTCAAACTATAAGGACAAGATTCTAACTTTGAAGAACATGGGGGCTAAATTCTCACTTTCCCCAAACCGTAGGTGCCAAATTTATAATTTAAATAAGATTTAATTTAATGTGTTCTATCAATTTCAGAAGCTAGAGCTGTGCATGTTCTGCAATGCCTATTCTTCCTTCCCCTTACTCTCACATTCTGTAGAGCAAAATTGTTGGTGCTGTAAAGTAGGCTTGTTTTTGTTTTCTTTTATTTATTCAAATAAGAAAAATATTTCAGATAGATTACTAGAAGAAATTTTTGAGATAAGAAACATGTTCCTAAATTGATGTAAGAATCTTTGGTCCCAATGGAAGACTAGAGTATGCTCCATGATGATGTTCTTCAAGTTGGTATAAGTTGTTTAAAAACAAGTTGGTAATCAACTTTATAGTACCTTTATTTATTGATTGATTGGTATTTGGTGCTTTTAATTTTGAGTGATGTCAAATCGATTTATAATGCAGGTTGAGAAACTGAGAATTTTGTCAGAATCTTTGGCTAATTCTACCTTGAAAGCAGAAAGACGTACTGTAGACCACAGGTTTAATATATTACTAATGCAGATTTTTGGCTTCCATGTATTTCTTTACCGTTGCTCTCATGTTCCTTTACTGTTGCTTTGATTTTTGGCTTCCATGTGTAATATGCCATATTTGTCGCGTTATTTTTTTAAATGACACAAACTTCCATTACTCATGAAAGAATATGTAAGGTGAGGATGAGAGATCCTCTTGAAAGGTCAAGGAATTTTAGTATCACCTCAATTGGCATTGAGAACAAAAGAAATAGTTACAAAATTATTTACCACGAGAGCACCAAAGAGAGGCCAAAGCTTTCACAATTTCACACAAAAACCTCATTTTTTTTTCTGTGGAGATTTTGGAAAGTATTAGTACCTTCCAAGCAAAGTGTCCAACTTAAACCCTGAATTACTTTGATCTTAATGATTTTCCCCCCTCACAAGAAATTGGTGACAATGATCTTTCATCAGAAAACATTAAAGAATACATGGGCATACAAAAAAAAGCAGCCTACAAAAAATGCCAAACTACAAAAAGGGGCTAATCAAGCAAATTTAAGACCAAGTGAGTGATCCCAAGGAACTTGTTCTCTTTCTCTTTTCATATTAATAGGAAAAACATTAGGAGATTCTGAAGATTTATAGTACTGAACACCTCTACTTGCAGGAGGGTCAATAGAAGTTTGTTCGGTAATAGGATGAAACAGTCTGTGAAATGGTTAGGTTTCTTTAGGAATACATATAAACGTTTGCTTGTGTCATAGTTAATATATTTGATGGGCTGGTGATAGGCAGGTGACTATTTAAGATTTTAATGCAAAAATAAAGGCATCAAAGTGAAAACAAAAGATATTATGTTGCCTCACGTGAAACAGAAATCTATAACCTGTTTTGTCATGTTACAAGAATCTCAATTATCATTTCTAGTAGTATGGATGCTGAGAGGGTCAGAGAGTATTTTTTTTTATTATCAAGTTGATACATTATGCTTGACTAGTGACTGCATCTTAGGGTGATAAGGGTGTCTTAGAGTGGAGATTTATATCTGGCTCTCTTGTTGAATGCGTTTCTTATCTTTTATGCCTGTCATTAGCAGAGAGCAGAAAGAGGAGGCACTTAACTATCGGGTAGCTAAATCCAAGGAAATGGTCCAAGCTGAAAAGGTAATCTTCCTACTAAAAGAGATAATTATCCCTTAGAAGTTGGTAAACTCAACAGAAAAATATCAGAAACTGAAAGCAACTGGTAAGGACTCTCTTTTATGCTACAGATTCATTTGTATTGTTTGGTTTTGATATTTTTCTATCAAATTTGTCAGTTTCTTGACGCTTCTGGCTGTGCCAATTTTCTACTTGTTTTCTCTCCTCCATTAAAAAGTTTATTGTGCTAGTGATTTAGTTTGATGAAATGATTGTAGAATACTGCTTAACTCTTAAGATGTTATCTTTGCGAGTCACTCTTAGTTAATCTCTCTTTCTTTTTGTTTCCACCCCCCTGAGAACTATGTTTTGTGATTTCACCTGAGATTTTGTAGTGTGAAGTCTGTTAGTATTGTCGTCTGTTATATTTCTCGTTGTTTGAAGCTAAATATTTCAAAATTCCATTTATGGAAGAGAGAGGGAAGAGTTAAGTTGGTTGAGGTTGGTTGTTATCTCTCCCCTTTTCATACTCTATGGATTGTACTCGTGCTGCTTGGATGAGGGATATACATTTTTTTTGTTGATTGGAAGTAAATCTTTTACAATTTCGTTTATTGAAGAGAGAGGGAAGTTAAGAGTTAGGTTGGCTGAAGTGTGTTACTATTTCCCTCTTTCTCATAATCCATGGATTGTACTCCTGCTGTTTGGCTGAGAGATGTACATTTTCATCTTCTTTCTAATCCTCGTCAGTCACTACCTCCATATGGCCATTTAGGAGCCTTTGAAGAAGTTCTAGAGCTTGAACCCACATATAGAAAGGATCTATTAATACCTCAGTTGGAAAGAAGCTAGAAGCTTGGAGCATGTTTTCTGTCTTGCTGACTTTTCCTTCGTTAAGAGAATCAAAAACCAACTGGCCGTAGGTTTATGGGGAAGGGATGCTGAAAGGGGGAATATGGTTAAGAGGAGTCCTTGTTCTTGGTAACTTCCATCTGTGGCTTTGGGGAAGAACAGACGTTTAATCATGTGATAGATATGGCGGTGAGAGGGAGATTCTTTCTTCATTATTGGTTTACATTGCTTCTAGCATTACAATGTACTATTGATCTGTTGTGAATTTTCAATTTTTTTCAACCTGGGAAAAGCTTTCTTAAGGTTGTGCTAACAAGAATGAAGCGAAGTTGCTGTGATTGACAGAGGAGTAGATAATGAATTATAAAGGACTTCTGACGAGATTTAAGGGCCACGTTCTTTCAATATTTTGTTAGGAATATGAGTAGGGAAGTCTTATAAATATTATTTAAGATATTAGGAGGGCATATTTTTCATTAGCAAAGAGTTGGTAAGTGAAGATGGTTATAAATAGAATAAGTTAACGAGTTATGGGCAGACACTTTCTGAGAGCAGTTTTTGGGCGATTCTAAAGCCAGACTTCATGGTGTTCAGTTATCATAGTTTTTTCTTCTTATTTTAACAATTTTTTTTTTTTTTTTTTATCAATTTTTATTTTTAATCTCTGGTTTCTATCAAATTTCAATTTGGTTTGTGCAGTAGGTTATTGTTGCCAAAATTCTTAAGTAAAATGGCTGTGTTTATATGGTTATGTTGGATTTCTTATGGTGGTTTTGCAACAATAGGCAATTGCTGCAAATAAAATTGAAATTTGATAGGAAACAATAGTTGCAACATAAATAGATAGAAAAAATTATTGAAATAACAAGAAAATCTACAATAACCTTAGTGTACTTAGAGAGACTTGGACTTCCCGAAAATTGCTCTCCAATTTCTGTCTACCTTTGACCACCTACCTCACTCTATTTATTACCATTTTTCGCTAATCTCTGCTAATGACAAATATGCCTTCAAATATCTATTCGGAGACTTCTTGGGAGGTGTTTGAAGAGTCACTTGGTGAGATGGGATTCTATCTCTAACTTGGGAGGTTTAAATATTTGCAACTTAAGGCACAAAAACGCAGCATTTTCTCAAAATGATTTTGGAGGTTTCCTAGAGAGAGCATTTTTTTGCGTCAAGTAATTTTGAGTGAATATGGAAGTGATTTCTCTGTATCTTTTACAGGCTCCTCTCCCTATTCGTCTCTAAAGTCCCACGTTTCTAAATTGGAAAATGAATTAGCAATTTCAAACTTCATCTTTCCATCCAACTAGATGAAAGGGAGCTTCAGTGAGGTTTTGGGAAGACTGTTAGTATGATAAATGATAGTTTTTGTCTTGTTTTTTCGAAGGTTATGTGCTTGGGTTGATACAAAAGGTGTTACGCTTGAAGGTTTGGAATAATATCTTGAATTCTTTGAATCTCTTTTTAGAAGATCTCTAATAGATCAGGAAATTGAGAAATGTGCTTATTTTCAAAATTGAATAATGTAATTCTTTCTTGGACTCAGATTGTGGAACTTAAATCATTCGGGTCCTTCTCCATGAGTTCCTATTTTGGATTTTTTTTAAAAAAATTTCTGCTAGGGAGCATATATTTTTGTTACTTAAAGAAGACATTTATGTTGTTGTCTAGGCCCGGGTGGTGTATTTATGTAAGCAAATTGAGGAAATGACTTGGCATTTGTTTGTTATACTGCAAGCTTACAAAATAACAACCTTTTTTTAAAAAAAATCTTTTTGGTCTTTGCTTTCCATGATCGAGTAGTACCTATGTTTATTTATCAGCTGATTTATGGCTTTCCATTCCAGAAAAGAAGGGGACTTTTGTGGCTTTGTGGCCTCCTTGCTACTTTTTTGGAAGTTTTGATCGGAATGAAAGAAGTTAATGCAAATTTGGAAGAATAAAATAAAATATTTCAAATATAGCAACTAAAAAGATAATTACAATGTGGCAAAAATCAGAACACGTATATCAGTCATTCAAATTAACCATTTTGAAGGTTACTTTGTGATTGTGGTTAATCAATATCAATGCGTAGATTAATAGGGTATTACAGATAATCAATATGCAGATCAATCAATATAGACAGTCAATAATTGTTATTATTATAGTTAATCAATTAAAGGTTATTTACCCATTTATGCTTGAATTACTATCATATAAAATAAAAACATATTGATTCACTGTTAAAAGTTAATAATGATTAATAAGTTTTATTTATTTATTATTTTCATAAAAAAAAAGATAATATTTACCATTGTTTGTTTTTAAGTAGTATTTTAATTATTTATTACAATTGAAAGGCCTTTCTTTTGTAGTTTCTTCAGGGCCTCCCCCAAGGCTATTGTTTTCCTTTCTATAAATATATATTAGTTTCTAATAAGAAAAAACATCATTTTTTTTTATCTAAAATAATATCAGTAAATATTTTAAAAAATTATGCTACCTATTCAAAATTTCCAATTTTTGATGATGAGGAATGTTTCTGAGAGGAATGGGGTTATATTACTCTTGCGACTTCTAGTTGGGCGCCCTCTCCTCTTTTCACTTCTTTCCCCTTTTGGTATATTTTATTTATCAATGAAATTTGTTTCTCAGCAATAAAAATTCTATTCATAATGAGCATAACAGCTTAGTTGCATGCTTGAATTAAAAGTGCTTCCTATCATGATTGTGTTAGTATAGTGATCACTTGTCGGTTTTGTTACTCATCATAATGAAACATCATATTTGATATTTTTCAGGAATTGACAGATGAGATTGGAGATCTTGAAAACCAAAAGGATCAACTGGAAGCTGAATTAAAAAAGGTTTGTTTTCTTTTTCTGCCATGTTGAACAGATTCTGTGGTCTACCTCTTTCCTTCTCTCATCAATCTAGTTTCCTTACTCTTATGGTGATTTGTCGTGAAATTTTTTCCCATACCTTTTTTAATGGGAAGGTGGTATAAAGCCATGAGTAAATACTTTGGTGTGTTTGATGAGAATCACTGACGTTTCAACAATACATACTATGTAGCTTCTCCCTTCTTAAGATAGAATGATATCAACTGCCGTACACGAGGCATCAGCAGGAACTTCAAACGGGTGAGAAATCTAGTAAGATCCAAGACTGTTATGTCATATAGATCTTGTTCAAAGCACTTCTTTTGTTTGCCTACTGAAATCTTCCTTTTCTGACACAGCCTATAAGTTTAGTGATGATGGAGTTAAAACCAGTCATGAACTTTTTATAGAAAGTGGCAAGACCCAGAAAAGTTTTTGACTTGCTTCATGGTTTGAAACTTTTCTCATTCTCTGATAGCTGTAAATATAGGTTTATTTACTGCAGCGCCCTTTCCATGAACAATTGCAGCACCTTGAAGTTGAACGTTCTATGGGTAATGATACTTGTCTCTGATGGGTCAAATGGGTCTCCCTTGTTTTGTTATGCACTAACATATATCAAAACAAACCACTCTTTGAAGTAAGGCTCCAGTACCTAATTCATTAGTCGCAGAGACGTACAAGGTGCACAATTGATAGATAGAAATCATGAGAAGAAAGCTTATTTGATAATATGAGGTAAGTATATTAGTGCTTTACTAAATGTTTTGTTCATTATCGAATATCTCATAGGGGCGGTGGGTCAGCTAATCTACGAGAATAGAGCTTATCTGAAAAATGAGGTAAGTAGATTAGTGCTGAAGTAAAAATTCTGTTCAATAACAAGTGTGTTAGAAGCGGCACTTAAGTAGAGATATGAATCATTAAACTCTTCCAATAAACCAGCTAACAGAACTTTAGATATCATTTTCTTTTCATCAATAACCCTCAACAGTTAGAAAGGCTAGCAGCACCAGGAATGGCTGGTTTGGAGTCTTTCCTATATCCTTCTTCTGCACACTTTTTACACTATCATCATTTTTATTTGAAGGAACTCGATCTTTTTTCCTCATTAAAAAAATGCACGTCCTATTTACATGAGCAATCATATGTAACATGGAAAGCATCCATGTCTGGTATATCACTATGGACTGATGCTTGTTATTTGCTAGAGAAATTTACAACTTTGTGATCATAGATTCACCCCCACATTGAGAAAATGTTCTGGTTGATCGCATCAAAAAGCATTTCTCAGCAGTTATTCTCACATTTGGGTTACAAACTAGACTAAGCTAGCCTTGAATGATGCATTGAATATGTCTCCCACAATTCAACAGCCTATGTAGAAAATTGTCCAATCTCCATCTGAAAATTGAAGAACTAGTTGCTTTCTAGGTTCTCCCAGTAAGACAAACCACTTACTTGGACGGGAGAAAGAAAGTCTTCAAATCTCTGAAACTTTTATCGAAGGACAAAAAAGTATGACTATTTGAAGGTTAGCGGCACCTAAGTACTCTGGAAAAAAGTTCTATTACATCCCTATTGAGTTCTAAATGAATATTCAGAGTATCGTGCAAGAGCTTGATTAATAGGTTTCTCATTTTCTTAGTCGAACCAATTTGGTTGTCATGAAATTTACGACTGTTTTGCTTCTAAAAATGCAAACATTATTTTGAGAGCCTTTTCTTGTAAGAGCTGCAACAGTCGCCTATGTGCTTTTAAATCTTCAGGACTTGCCATTGCCTTGATTCACTTATGCAGAACCTTGTGCTCTCTTGTGTGAGCTCGTAGCTTCCACGCTTATGCATTCTGTCTTTATTAATTTCAGTGGACTCTTTTCCCTTGCTCATGCAACTTGTCGACAGATTATTCTTTGCTTATTTTTTCTCCTTTGCTTGAGCATTGACAGTCTCACTTATGCGTTGTGTGAGACGATTTTTTTTTGAAGTTTGACTTTCTTGAGTGAAGATGAGTGCTTGAATTGAATCCCTTCTCTTTTCTTTTCTTCCAGGTATTTCTTTTTTTTTTTTCAACAATCTTTCAATCAAGTTGCTTAAACTTGATCTTCTACCTAAACCCTGTGGCACTTAATAACTCTTTCAAGACTATTACATGATCCTTTTAATTTATGAAATATGCCAACCAAAAACAAAAATTCACTCCAGTGCACAAGATTCACTTTTTAGAACTATTTTTTATCCATAGCATTTCCTAGATTTGGTCTATCTTGGTTGATAATTAAACAAAGCTATTGTGTGGGAGAAAAAAAAAATCAGTTGAATTCTCAGTTTCAAGATATGTGAAAGAGATAGAAATCATCACACCTCATTTAATCTTGATACTTGATCTTGTCCTGCTAGACAAGTACTTCTGCTAGACAAGTACTCCTCTGCAGCCATACTACAAAGATGAAGTAAGAGGCGGCACAACACAATTGAATTATAGTTCCAGTAACGTTTAGACTCTTATATACTCTTATTGATGACTGAATTGAGTACAGATATTTGTTTATCATGTGGATAATAGGTGAAGTAACATTTAGAATTGGATTTTCCTCGTGAGTTTATCCAATATTTGCCACGCCATTTTTAACTCTCTGTTCACCATGCTGCTTGAACCTTGTTTTTACTTATCAGCTTCTATTGGGATGTATGTTTTGTTTCAGGTCAATGCTTTGTTGTCTGCTGCTCGTATGCGCCTTCATAATGCAAAAGAAGAAAGAGAGCATTTTGATGAAGCGAGTAACCAGATACTTGTGCACTTGAAGACAAAGGTAATCAAGCTATTTATTGTGCTCTCGTTAATTAATATCCCCTTGCAATAAAGTGTCAACTTGATGGGTTTTTCCTCCTCTCGTTAGTTTACTTTATGTACCGATTTTCTTTGGTTACAGGAAGATGAGCTGTTCAGATCTGTTGCTTCATATAAAGTAGAAGCCAATGCTGTAAATGCATGTAAAACCTTTTTAGAGCATACATGGAACCTCCAGACATCCCAAAGACAACAAAAGGAGGAGAATGTCAAGTATGTTAATCATATTTGCTTAAATATTATTTGTAATTTGAGTTATGTCGCTTGTTTTGGAATCAAATAAATGGAATCATCTACTATGTTTTTCCCTTTTAAGTTTCACTCCCATTCTAGTATCAGTGAACTGCTCGATTGTTTTTTTCTTCTCTTTTTCAAGTGGTGAGCTGGAAAAATATGGAGATTATTTTGTGAAGTTGGTCACCAGCCTTCTCACTTCTTACAAGGTACCCGTTAGGGGCTATCTAGTTTGTTTATTTTATTCTCATCAGTTGCCATTCACTGCTTCTATGGGATATAGTTTACTGCCTTATGACTGTCATGCACATTGACCCATCTATTCTCCTTAGGGAAAGTTGGAGCCCTCACTTTCTTGTATCAGGATACTTGAGGAGAACTTGAGTTCAATGAAGGGGTATGGTTCTTTTAAAAAATATTTTATTCTTATGAGAATAACTGTGTGATATAATTAACCAGGCTGCTGAGACCAACTTCTCTCAGGTCAGATGCAATGTCCAATATTGATGATAGAGATTTAGATGTCAATAATGAACGGAAAAAGCTCGAAGAGGAATATTTGGATATCGAATCTAAGGTATGTTATTATTGGTGGCATTATGAATGCTGATAACTTCCTTTTCATTCATAGGGTGCTAATTTGGTCTATTGCCCTTAAAACTAAGCTGCATTTGTCACTCACAATCTCTAATTGGTGGCAAGTGTTTAGTTCTTAGTCTTTCAATTGTGCAATATGTTTATCTAATTTTAATTTCTGGTCTGTCTACTTCCTTACTTTCTTCACTGGCCAGTTTGTTTCCACCTTAAGCACTGTGGATACAGTAAGAATGCAATTCTACGATACAAAAGGAGTTGTCAGGTACTACCATAGTGTTTTCTAGGCAAGGAAATAGGATGCATTCGTTGTCAATGTTTTCCACTTTTTCAGCCCTTGACTGCTAATTTAGGCACTTTTGGCTACACAATGAACTCTTGATCCAGGAATCTTGGCCTGCGAGTACAAGAGTTATTTGATGCACTTGAAAAAATAAAAAAAGAATTTGAGTCCATCAAGAGACCGAGATTGTTGATCGAAACTTTTAGACAAAAACCAGAGTTACGAGTCAAAGACAGGATACGTAGAACTTCAAGTTTGGCGTCCGTATCCAAACAGACAGCCGAAGTACGAAGATCAAATTATGAAGAAATGGATGACTCCTCCTTAGTAAAGAGAACAAAGAATTTTAGCATGGAAGCAGAAATAGCAAAACTAGATTCGGACGAGGGGATGGATACATACGACTCAATTGACGAGATAAACGACTGGGAATTTGACGAACTCGGAAGGGACTATGATGCACCATCCAACCACCAAAGAATATGAAACTTCATCGGGTACATACTTAAACTCAATTCTTTATAAACTGCAAGAAAAAAATTAAGAGAATGCATGAAATTATTGTAACGCTTAATGATTACACCACCCCCCTGCCCATATAGTAGCCTGTTACAGAAAAAANGATTCCTGAAGCAAGCAATAATACAAGTGTAAATTCTTTGTATTGATGAAATTTTGTATATACATTATTATACCTTGAAACAAATAAATTTTTGTTATTTTGTTTTTATTTTATTTTATTTTGGTTTGGGGTGGGAAGTAGCCATCGAGAATGTCCCGTGTACTGTTGATTGTGTACTGTGTTTAAGCTGAAATGGAACAATCATTTAAAGCTGGTGGGTAGTATGGTCCAGTTTCTGGTTTACTGTTTGCAGAGTGCAGTTTTTGAGTCCGGACCACACAACACACACACACACACCCACACCCACACAAAGGCTACTAACACTGCATCATCATGTATTGCATGTGGAAGCCTTATCACTGCATGAGAACCAGCTGAGACCCACTGCCTATTTGGTTACCACGTGACACCATCTCTTTGAAATTATACCTTTTCTTTCCCCCTCTTTTGTCGCGAACGAAAAATCTAAGGTGTTGTTTTAGAGGTCGCTAAATTATGGTGAACTACGTCTGACCTTGATTGTATGCCTTTATCTAATTGATTTATGAGTTATGTTTAGCGAGATGATTGAGATTCAAATACGTCTGAGTCTTATTCTGATTATATGCATTTATCTAGTTGAGTCATGTTTTAGCTAGTGATTGGAATTCAAATTGATTGGATTCAAATTCCTGAAAAGTGGATGAAAGAGAATGGAACACTTTTGAAGTTCCCTCTCTCTCTCTTCATTCAATATTTTGAGCTTTGGTTTACAATTAGTATTATGATTAATTAATTAATTAAGAACCAATGGAAGGTTTGATCTTCCGACATGTTTGACCAGGTCAAAACGAGGAGGAGCATATGCAAAAAAATTATTCAAATCTGATGTATTATATATATATTTTTCTGATAATAACAGATATGGGAAAGCAGGACATGAATAATAAAACCATATATGTCCAGAAATTTTGTGGTTGGAGAAAAATAACAGTAGAAATTTTAAATGTTAAAAATGTAGGGTATCCCAAATTTATGAAAGTATCAGTCAAATGTAAAGGTTAAAAATGTAGGGTATCCCCTAATGTTCTTGAAGTGTCTCCACGAGCACGAAGGGTATCCCCTAATGTTCCTAAAGTGTCTCCACGAGCACCCATGTTAATGTTCCTGAAGTGTCTCCACGAGCACCCATGTTTATCATGGTATATTATAATATTTATACGAGCATTGACTAGTTAACTATGTAACAGATATACTTACATATTTTGAAAATTTTACTATACTTATGATTAAGATAAATAAGATATTTGATTTTTGACATGTAGTTTCATCCTTCTTAGATGAGAAGAAATCATAATATACTTAAATGAACCTATTCAAAATAGCAAAAGTTTTTTTAATTATTTTTTAAAATTTTGAAATTATTTAAATTTCCCCATTGGGCCTCTAAGTTAGCATGAGATTTATACACGTGGCTGAATTGCTGCTAAGAATAAATAAAAGAAAAGATTTGTTGTCTCTTTCTCCTACATTTTTAGTCCTTGGAAGTATTCAATGCATGTATTATTATTTATTTATTTATTTATTTATTTATTTACTTATATATATATATATATATATCTAAGTTAGTATATTTCTTGAAGTTTTAAATGGTAATTAAAGTCAAATTGTCATTTAATTGATTGAAACAAAAATATTGCAAGACAGGTGATGTGTTTATAACCTAACTTTTTATCATTATTTTCCACTAAATATTTAGATATACATATTCTAAATATTCAATTTAAATAACTAAAATTAGTTTACATGTGAATAATAATAATAATAATAATAATAATTTATTTTATTATTTTGTAAAATTTATTAATAATTTTTAAAGAGAACAAAAATATTGATATGTCTAAATCATATATGATGAAAAAAAGTTATACCAAAAAGGTGATGAGAAAGATGGACGTTTTCAAAAGAGGCTTCAACTTTCTTGTTCTATTATCATTATTATACAAATTTAATTTAATTAATTTTATTTTATATAATTCCCTCTAAATTGCTAATAAAAGTTTGAATTATTATACACTTAAAATCACTATAAAATAAATAATTAAAAATTATTATGCATTTTCAGAAAAAATGTATGTTTTAAAACACTTTATTAAACAAATAATTTCATTTAAAAGTTTTTAGAATCATTACTAATTTTTCCAAACATTATATAATTTAGCTTAAATTATTTCATTTCTACTCATTTTACATTAAAAATTATTTTAGTTCAATTTTCTAAAAATAAGATTTTTTTTTTATTAAATTTTTAATTTGTATGGTATGATTAAAAGCCCGCTAATATTCTTAAATTTTGCATTTTATCTATAAAAAAAAAACTTAAATTTTTAAAATTTCAAAAATACCTTTCTACTTTCAAAATTGTTTTAAAAAATATATTTTAAATTTCGTGTTAAAAAAAAAAAAAAAAAAAAAAAACAAAAAAATTATTAATACCATTCAACTTAAAAAAAAAATAATACATTTACGGTTAGTACCACATCTCAAAAATACCTATAAACTTTTTAAAATATCATTAAGACGTTTGTAGATAATTCATGAATTTTTGTGTTTTTATGAATTTTTTTTTATCACAGAGGAAAGGGTATACCCACCAACAATATATTTTTTTTAACTTTTTTAAAAATAGTTAAATATATTAATAAAACTTTTTAAAGATTAATGGTATTTTTGAAACATTATTAAAACTAAAATTAACATTTTTTTTTTTTTTTTTTTTTTTTTTGAAAATAGAATAGTATTGTTGAAATTTTTAAAAATTAATTAATTATTTATTTATTATTATTATAGAAAGTGACATTTTTATTAATAATTTAGCCTGTTTTGAAATTTTGACAGGTTAAACTAAAAAATCAAAATATTATTTTATCATTATTTTTACTTTGGGAAATATAATGTGTATATATATATAGAGATCTCTCTCCTGTTCTCTCCCTGTTTCTCTCCTCCGCCACTCTCTCCCCTCTCTGTTTCTCTCCTCCGCCACTCTCTCCCCTCTCTGTTTCTCTCCTCCGCCTTCTCCACCGTCGCACTGTAATGACCACCGTCGAAGCTCCATTCGTCGCCCCTCCACCGGAAGAAGACTATATAGACATGGAACTCACCTCTTCCCTTTCTTCCAACTTATTCCGCTATTCCATTGGATCCCCACCGCCGCCGCCGCCGGCAACGGCGGCTACAAGAGATTTCGAGTTCCAAGTCCAAATGACGTCATTCCCCGGCGAAACAGAGGCCATAACTTCGCCGGCCGACGAACTGTTCTACAAAGGAAAATTACTCCCTCTCCACCTCCCTCCCCGTTTACAAATGATCCAAAAACTCATCCACAGCCCAATCTCCCAAAACCCATCAAGAAAAAACCAATCTTTTTCAGAAAACTTTCAGTTTCCTTTCATCACCATTAAATCTCCACCTCCCGAGTCATACAATTTCTCACTCAGTGAGTCATGCAGACCGAGCTGTGAGCTAAACCCAGATGAGTTCTTGTTACGATTCAAAGAGGAAACCCCACCAAGAAAATCATGGTCAAAGAAAATGAAGCAATTCAAGCAATCATCAATGGCTTATTTCACGACTATGTTCAGTAAATCAGCTTGTTCTAACAAGCTCTGTTCCAAATCTGCGTTCAACGAAGGAACAGAGACCATTTTTGAAAACAGGGGAAGTTCAGAAAAGTTCCTTAAAGTTACCAAAAAGAATCCATTTGGTAGAATTGATTATAACAAATGGAAGATCCCAAAAGTTGAGGAATTTCATCACAGAAAGTCATTTTCAGGGGCGATTCAGAGCAGTTCTTCATCTTGTTCTTCAAGTTCTTCATCTCTTTCTTCATCATTTTCGTTTAGTTCAAATGGGTTTTCGGATCTGTTGCTGTTTAAGAGAAGTATCAGCTCAAATTCAGAGATTGAGAGCTGCATTGAAGGGGCAATAGCTCACTGTAAACATTCACAAAAGCTGTTTGAATCTCAAGAACAAACATGTTCTCTTTCAGCTTCAAAGATCTTAGCTCGTGGGGATCAAAAAAGTTCAGAGCTTTGCAGGATTTGATGGCGAAAAAAGGGAAGAAAAAAGCTCATAAATGGATACTCTGTTGTTTGAATGCTCTGTTTTTTCTGTACAAATTTGTATAGTTGTTTGAGTTGAATCAAACAGCTCTTTGTTTGAATTCTTTGGAGTTTTGTCACTTTTTTTTCTTCTCTTTTTTGGTTTGATTCTTCTTGGCTGGTTGTTGTAAGTTGTTTTTGTTAGATTAAGCTCTAAATCATAATTAGATTGTTAATTACTTTCTTAAACATCTCTCATACGATTATGATTTGTTCTTGTTGCTACATCGTGTAACGTCCAATACCCAGAATTTGAATCGGGATTTGAAATCTGAAATCAATCGTTACTGGTCTCGACACTTCCCTATGATATGACTACGTTTCCTAATTCACCTGAACTGTTTCTAAGAGTGGAGGCAATCCACGTCCAATACCCCAAATTTGAATTGGGATTAGAATCCTAATCTAATACTTGATGGTCCCGATATTTTTCTATGGTATGACTATGTTTTCTAATTGACTTGAACTGTTTCTAAGGGCGGAGGCAATCCACGCCCAATACCCAGAATTTGAATTGGGATTAAAACCTTAATTCGATACTTGATAATCCCGATGTTTTTCTATGGTATGACTACGTTTTCTAATTGACTTGATCTGTTTCTAAGGATGGAGGCCATCCACGCCCAATACCCAGAATTTGAACTGGGATTTGGAACCCGAATTCCACACTTGAAAGTCCAAACAAAGCATGTTTGATTTTGAAGTTCTTACGATTAAGTACTTGCACAATTTCGTAACCACAATTTCATATTTTCAAAATCAGCCTCATTCGAATATAGTATTAGTTCGTTCATTTCCCTCCTTTACTCGAGCCATAAGGTAGTCGAAGACATACGTTTATAACCCGAGAATAGATGTGAAGGGCACCCCCCTCCCTCCAAAGTACAAAAAAAGTGTCCAAAATTTGGGTTCCTTTAGTTCATATTTTTCATAATTATCATAGTTTTTTGAAGTACTCTTTCTCTTCTCCACTCATTGACAGCTAAAAAGAACACACAAGTAAACATGTCTATCATTGTCTGCTCAGTAAAACAATTTCTTTTTTAAATAAAAAATATTAAAACAATTTCTTTTTTAAATAAAAAATATAATAATAAAGTTTTTTTTTTTTAAATGAGAAAATAAAAATAAAAATAATTTAAAAAAAAAAAAAAAAAAAACCTTTTTAATTTCATAGATTCCAAATGGTGTCTGAACTGTGAGGCAGCTTTATACAGCTTCACACTCTCAAACAATCAACCATGGAAGAATATCCCAATTTGCATACACTCACAATTTTTTATTTTATTTTATTTTATTTATTTTCTCTCGCAAATTGTGGGGTCCACATCCGTGAGAAAGGATGTGGAAATCTGTTTGTAATAGACGCGTTTTAAAATCGTGAGACTAACGGTGATACATAACAGACAATAACGGACAATACCAGTTAGTAGTAGGATTGACGGTTATAAATTTTTTTAAAAAAATTGAGAAAAAAAAAGAAAAAGAAAAGTTTGATGATTTCCATACTTAGCTGCCTCACATGCTAAATAGATCTTGAATATATATTTATTTCTTTAAAGGTTATGTTATGATTAAAGTATACAAAATTTGATGTTTGATCCATAAAAATTAAAGCTTTTCAAACATTATTTTAGCGTTTTAATTGTCCAATCTGAATATAGTTTGATAATTAAAGCGTTTATTGCTTTTTTAAGTAATGACACCTCATGTGAAAGTTTAAAATTTTGACGTTTTAGTCGATAATATACGCGTTAATAAGTTGAATTAATATTAGAATATCGAACACAAATATTTTATGATCACAAACCAAAGAATTAAAATTGTAGGAGTCTTCAAAAAACTCAACACAGCCTAACCCTGGTTGAGTTATTAGCTTGTTTTGATTCGGTTAAGTTGGTTTGTAGATTACTGTAAAACTAATTTAGAATAATTAAATCAAAAATTTATTGTTAATTTTAAAAAATATTTTTTAAATTATTATATATATATATATATATATATTATTATGTTATTTATTTCATTACTATTTTAATTTTTAAAATATATATTTACCTTTATTAAAATTAAAAAATTGAATAATTGCCAAAAACAACCCGAAGCAACCCGACCCAAATATTCTATGATTGGATTAAGTTTAATTCACTATTTAACTGAAGTTGCTTGGTTGAAAAATTACAACTCGAACAATTAGTTGAGTCTAAAAAAATATATGAACTCGTCCGTCTGGTATCTTGGATTGAGGCGCTACTCATAAAATTTGTTAGGACAATATGGCATCCACACGTTTAAACATCATTTATGGAAGGTTAGCTGACAACCGTTCCACTGGGTCATAAAATCACTTTAAATCCGAGATAGTTAAGGTCACCTGCGTAGTCTCACACCTCCGACCCAACTCGACCCATAAACACTTTAGCAATAAGGATAAAATATAATATATATATATATATAACAATTCATGTAATAATATTTTAAGTGAAAGTACTTGAATCGTCCTTCATTAGCACAAGACAAGAAAAACATTTAAAATCAAATAATATTTATTTATTTATATTTTTGTTTTCTTCATGAATATAAAAATAAAAATAAATAAATTATAAATCTTCTTCTCATAACCTGATTTATTTACACATTTCTCATTCACCAAACAACACAAGAAAACAATAATAATAATAATAAATAAATATTTTGGCTATTAATAAAATATAAGATTTGGTTGATTCTATGGAGATTTTGTTCGGTAAGTAAACCAACCACTTGTTTTAAATTAGACCTAAATTTTTAAAACGTTTGATTTTTGACTTAATAACGGTTCAAATTTTGAAATTTTTTGCTTAAAAGTAAGTTAAGCTCGGGTTAAACAGTCATCGAGATATGTTTATATTGACCTCCTACGATCCTGAACCACAAAAATAAGAGGATATTGACCTCCTACGATCCTGAACCACAAAAATAAGAGGATTTCATTGAAAACACTGACAAATTCTTGTGTCCAGTTCATGATCGCTCCTCTAGTACCAGTTGTTGCTTCATTGATAGGTTTACGATGCGTCTTTGATTGTTAGAGACTGGTACTAAGATCTAGTCCTACGGTAATAGTGAAATGACTCATTCTTTAGTAAAATTATATGAGTAAATGGGTTTATCTCTATTTTCTCGAGAGCTTTCGTTCTAGCTCGACATTAGGAGCACAGGGGCTCAAGATATCTAAAGGAGGTAATTCTTTTGTAAAAATTATATGAGCAAATGGGTTTATCTCTATTTTCTCGAGAGCTTTCGTTCTAGCTCGACATTGGGAGCACAAAGGCTCGAGATATCTAAAGGAGGTACAAAACCCTCCCATCGTATCGTACGATGCATGGGTCTACTTGTTACAAAAGGTGAACGTTCCTGTTCCAAAACATACACATAAGTCCTTAGGCAGGCAGGGACGAAGAGACTAAAACAAAAATTGATATCGTTAAAAAAAACCGGAAAAGAAGCAAAAGAAAGAAGTTTGGAGATATGTTTAAGAAGAGGAAGAGGTTTGTTTGAGGATGGCATTATTGGGAGCAACCAAGGCAGAAGAACATGTGGAGACTGTCAGAAAAGAAAATGTTCAATTCAAAGCATCTCAACATTATTTCTTGCAGATATGTTTTTGGACTCTAACTTGTCATCTTCTTCCCCAAAAGAAATCTCGTCTTTATTTTCACGTTTCGTTCGAGTTATGTTTAGGAATTTGAAATGGGTTCGATGAGAACGAACGCTTTGTTCGATTGGTCCACATTTCAGTTTTCTTTACATTGGATCTTTATCTTTGTTTTGGATTGTGTTTATGAGTAACTTAAGACGGTTTTAATAGCTATCTCGTCTTAAATAAGATACTGCACCTTTGATCGATCTAAAGGCTAGAGGTTCGAATCACTATCTTGTACGTTGTTGAACCGAAAAGAAATGAATTTTAATGATTGGTTGAGTGTAGTTACTCATCCGAGCCACTGGAACATGACTGGTGTGACCGAAAGGCGAAACTCTCGTTGTAGTTTGGCAATAGAACAATTCAAACTCTTAGTCAGACTAAGGTTAGGGTAACTCGTTCTATTCTCTCTAAGACCAAGTCGGTGAAGCATCTAGTGTAGGGGCACGCCGAATCACTAAAAATGCCTTGATTATTCTCAAATTTGGTATCCAAACTAAACTTTCCTCGTTTCGTATCCATGTTGTCTCGACTCCAAACTCAATGTTTGTTAACTATGCAGGACATTCCCAAACTCTTTTTTATCAAACTCCTTTCTCAAATGAAAGTGAACAGCCCCGAACAAATCTTCTTGAGAGCGTACCAGGAATCTTTCCTCGGAGCACTACTTCCAAGATAACCCCCAATCGATACAATATCGAGCCAGGGCAGCTCAAGAGGCGCGGCCAGAAGCGCCAAATTGAGAAATATTGTCGCTAGAATGTGGTACCGACAATATTGAGCTAGACCCAAGAAATCGAGGTAGGTTAGAAAGTAAGTACGAGCTCCTATCGACTAAACGATAAACATGTACCGAGGTAGAGCAGAAGTCAAGAACAAACATATCTAATAAGCAATTGTGTAAGCCATTCAACTTTGTCGCTCTAATTCTATCATTTTCAAAGTATTTTAAATATGTTGATATTAGGTTCATGGTCAGATAGTACAGTCCCACAAAGGTTCATTCAAATATTTTTAAAAAGTGTGTAAAGTTTTCAGAATTGAGAACAAAAGAGTGACTGTTTTAGATTACATTGAAATTTGGTTTGAGTTTTTTTTTTTTTTTTTTTTTTTTTTTTNTGCCAATGTACAAAGACTTGTTCTCTTATAAATGCTTTGAAAACAGCTTTTTATGCTTCTCACATCATCGATCAATCTCACGACATTCTTAACTTTAACCGTGATATGACTCGTTAGAGAGCATAAACATTTTCTCGTACTTTCGTGTTTTGTTTTTTTTAATATCGTAGATCATACTTTTAAAAGGTTATTTCATGCTTTTTTTTTTTTGTTTGAGGTTGGAAGTTTAAATCCCTCCTTACAACGGAGGTCGAATTAGGTCAACTACAAATGTATAATATGCACATATCTTATAAAAATAATAAATTTTATTCATTGTTGTTGTGTAGGAGTGTACAATCAACCCGATAATCCGGACCGACCCAACCCAAATTATAGGAGTTTTCTGAACTCGAACCGATTCGATTTCAAGTTTATAGGTCAAAAACTTTAGGTTGACCCGAACCGAACAAAAGTTTATAAATTACATTAAGAAACTTACCGTATTCATTGTCTGAATTGGGTTGGGTTGAGAGATTTTTTTGGACCAACCCAAAAGTTTGGGTTGATTAGATTAGTAACCCAACCCAACCCGAAAGTTTTCAACCCAAGAGTTCGTTATGCACGTAAGTCAGACTTACACAACTAGGATAAGTCCAAAGGATCAAATGGCTATGAAAGGTAACTGGGTGTGGTGTTCTACCAAACGTGCTTTGATGTTGAAATTAGTATAAACTTAAAGTATTCTCAAAGTGAGCTTGAGCATAGTACTTGTGGGTGGTTTCTTTCACCTTGACCTAAGGTCGGGGTACCAAGTGCTTAACCTAAAGTCAGCTATGTCGTGTCGCGTGGCCAACCTTGCACGTGGGCGGGGTTTTTCACCCTAACACAGGTAAATTATTTATTTGCTAACATACCCCTCCTACAAACAGGGCAACAAATCACAATGACCATCATATATATCAACTAAAAGGAGCATAATTTATCCACATAACCTCATCATCAACATGTCAAGCAAACAAGGAGAGAATGAAAAAGAATAAATTTATGTAGGCATTTAAAATGTATAAAAGATTGATATACGAAAAGGCATTTTAGACATTTAAACATATTTAAAATGAAGTTAATATGATCAAAATTGAATCCTTAGTCTTCACTAACAATGGCTTCCTTCATGAAAAGTAAGAGCAAAACAAAAGGTACAAAATTTCACTTTACAACCAATCAATTCTCTTCACTATCTTCTTTTCCTTTGTTAGTTTTCTTTTAGTCATAAATAACAGATTCTCTATGTATTAATTACAATTAGAGCATAGAGTTATGAATTACCCGTTAATGGATGATATTTGAAGCTGCCTTGGACGATTCAAATCAGCTAAGCCTCCAAGATCGGCCTAAGACATCCCAGAAGTCTTAACCCAATGGGCTTTGGGATCAGATATGCTTCATTATCTGTTCAAGAAAAGAGACTGCATCAGTGGAGGAATGATGGTCTGAAAATGGGAACCAGGAGTGATAGCAATACATCCTTTGGCACAGCGCAAGTTCCTTAGCCGCTGAGAACTGCAATGGGGCGGGTGATTTTGCAACATAACCATGTTTGAAATGTGTGTAGGATCATATCAAATGGCATAGATAGGATTTACTTCCGAATCGGACTCGGAATGATGCCACGAATGGTTACCATCCCTCATAAGCTTCATCTTTTTCCTTACTCTTCGGATTCGTTTGGACTTGATCACATAGTATGTCATTGCACCGAGAATTCCCGCCATCGTCACGCCACCGATGATGGAAATGAGAACTGCTGCCCATCGGTTACGCCGTCCAACGACTATGTAAGATGAAGAAACAAATGCTATTGTAGTGCAGACGGATGCCAACCACATCAACTTATTGATCACTTCCACAACTCGTCTCTCTGATTTAGTCTCTCCTCTCACAATTGTTATTTGTACCACAACAACTGCCAAGGATGTGAACAGGGCGATGGCATTGAAAATGAAGAACACTTGGAATGCTGGGCTGCCTACCATCACAGCCATACCATTACGGTCGTCACCGCCCGGAACTGTGAAGATTGCTGCGAATGCAACTGTTGCAAAGAGCACAGCAACCACTGTAATCGAGTTGGTTGCATTGTTGATTCCAGCTCTATGAAGCTTCCGAAGTTCCTTAGCAATCCCAGTCATGTTCCTGTTCGTCTTGCGAGCTTGTTCGAGCTGAATATGGACATCCTTTTTTATCTCTGTCACTGTTTGTCTTAGCTCATCTCGACGTTGGTTGAGATCATTTGCACTTACTGCCCCACAACGTGCCAAGCAATCTTTAATCTCCGAGGTCTCTTCAGACAGCGGAAGTGCTTCGGCAATGTCGAGGGGCGTTTTAAGGTCTCTAGTCAATGCATTCACATTTGTATCCCGAACCCGTACTAACTCATTGACAATCTGCAAGAGATTTTAAGGATTCATGAGAGATACTTTGTAACGAAATTCAGTAATATTAATTATCTAAGATCATTCACACCCAAAATGGTTCCAATAAAAAGAAACTGAAGAATATGCACTTCGAAATTTTCCTTTCTACCTGATGCAGCTGGTATTTAGTATCTCACATGTTTCCAAATCTTCCACATTTACAAATTATTATGTAAACAAATCAAATGTCTAGTTTTCTTAGGAAAAGAAAGTCATGCAAATACAATTACAAATAAGAATGTAGTTCAAAAGACTTTTTTCTTATATAGAAAGCACCATAATGATCTAACCGTGGAACATTGATGAACAGGAATATTGTATATTTTAGTAAAGAGACTCTATCTAAGGCACGTATTGTTGAGGATTGTTGGGAGAGGAGTCTCCATCGGCTAATTAAGGAGTTGATCATGGATTTTTATAAGGCATACATCTTTATTGGTACAAGACCTTTTCAGAAAACGAAAAGGAAAGCCATGAGAGCTCATGCTCAAAGGGGACAATATCATACCATTGTGGAGGTCCGTAGTTCCTAACACGTATTTATCTAGTAAAAAGCAATAGCTAATAATTTGTAATGTTGTCAAGCAGGCTTAGGCTAATGTGACAAACTCGATGCATAAATTGAGCTGCCTGAGAATTGGTTAAATAACTAACTTAAACTACCTGATACGACTCACTTATGGTGGGAAGTCAAAAACATAACGGCTATATGGAAAATCTCCTGGAAGAAATCAAAATGCTCCGGGAGCTTGGAAACAAACCTTTGCATCTCTTCTTTCCATTTCAATTCAAAACATCCCATCTAGATGCCAATTCTTGTACCATTGAGTTTCTGTTGACTGAGTTAAACTTGGTCACTGACATAATTTTATTGTCCAACTGTAACAGCTAAAGCCCACCGGTATCAGATATTGTTTTTTCTTAGACTTTCCTTTCTGGGATTCTCCTCAAGGTTTTTAAAAATGTGTCTATTAGGGAACGATTTCTACTGGGATCTTACAATCCACCTTCATTGGGGGCCCAACGTCCTCGCTGACACTCATTCCCCTCTCCAATCGAAGTGAGATCTCACAATCCACCCCCTTCGGGGCTCAGCGTCCTTGAAGGGAGGTGGATTGTGAGACCCTACATCGATTAGAAAGGGGAACGAGTGCTAGCGAGGACGCTGGGCCCCGAAGAGGGGTGGATTGTGAGATCGCATTCTTATAAGGGTGTGGAAATCTCACCCTAGCAAACACGTTTTAAAAACCTTGAGGGGAAGTTTGAAAGGAAAAGGCCAAAGAGGAAATATGTACTAACGGTGGGTTTGGGTTGTTACAAATGGTATCAGAGCCAAACACCGGGCGGTGTGCCAGCAAGGACGCTGAGCCTCGAAGGAGGTTGGATTGTGAGATCCCACAATGATTAGAGAGGGGAACGAGTGTCAGCGAGGACACTGGGCTCCGAAGAGGGGTGGATTGTGAGATCGCACTCTTTATAAAAGTGTGGAAACCTCTCCCTAGCAAACGCGTTATAAAAACCTCGAGGGGAAGCCTAAAAGGGAAAGCCCAAAGAGGACAATATCTACTAGCGATGGACTTGGGATATTACACTAACCATGTTTATCTCAAACTTAATTGAAAAACTAAAAACCAAAACAAGAAAGTAAAACAAGAAGAATGTTCAGTCCATGACCATGGTCAAATACGGAAAATGCATGACAATTGATACCTCTGCCCTTCTTTTCCTGGTTGCAACATGTAATGCAGTATTGCCGAACCTGTCAGGAAGCATGACAAGAGCTGGATCTGCACTAAGAAGCAGCTTCACCACTTCACAGCTGGTTCCTTTTACAGCCATATGCAATGCCGTCTGCCCTTTCTTATCATTCCTCCGTGCTAGTTGTGGATCCTTGTGAAGCAAAGCTCTCACAATTTCAACATGCCCTTGTCGAGCTGCTAAATGTAATGCATTCTTCCCGTTGGACCTGGATATCTCTAGCGAGCTAGAATCTGTTGAAAGCAACACATTGACTACTCCAATATGGCCTCTTGTAGCAGCGGAAATAATAGGAGTTGCATTTGATTGGCCAACTGTTTTACTCAGTCCCGGATCGTGCTCTAACAATACCTGGACGATGGCTGCAAAAGATAATTACTAACTGAGTTGAATTGAAATTACATCATCCATATGCTTATGAAGGTACAACCACAGCTCTTTAGAAACCATGTGCATTTACAATAGTAGAAACACGTCATTCTATGTTATTAAAAACTGCAAAAGTATCATCCAAATCGTGCATTTTGTTCTAAACTTATAAGGGTCACTTTTTTATTCAGAGTTCTCATTTCTACTTAAATGAGTCAATTCTAGACTAGGCAGCACTCAACTGAAAATGTGGCACGATCAAAGGTAAAGATAGTAGGATACCATATACGGTAAGCAATAGCTACATCCATATTACTTGATCGAATGCCTATACTATTTTTCAGTCCATTTATAGATCAATAAGCAGAGCATGCATTTTAACGCGAGCATTTCTGGACTTCCGTGGTCGAATCTATTGCCTGATTGAACTCGGGGAATCGAGCAATAGATTTGTGAACGCAATCATGTCCAGCCCCCGAAAATTGGTTGATCAGGACTGTTGGAATGGTACAAGTTCATGGATTGGTATTTTCCCAATAAAACTAAGACATGAAAACTCAATCCAACAATAAATACACGCAGAAAAGGCTGTGATTAAGGACAAACTTAGAGTAAGAAAAATGACAGAAACAAAAGAAAAGAAGCTTGCATAGGAGCAGTAAGATACCTTCGTGACCCTGACTTGCAGCAATATGGAAAGGATCAAAACCAGACCTATTCTTCATAGTCATACCCTCCTTAGTGGAATACTGTAACAGCTCCTTCACAATATCCAAATGCCCCTTCTCTGCTGCTGTAAACAATGCCGTCTCTCCCAACTCATTCACCTCATTCACAATAGCAGACCTTATCTCTGCAACCTCTGCATCAAAATCTGCTCCACTCAAAGTTCCAACCATCTGAGCATCGATTTCACCCAAAATCTGTCTCACAGCAGTCAAATCACCCCTCTGTGCAGCCAAGTGCAGCTCAGTATCATTGTGTCTGCCTGTCACCTGCTTTACATACTTCTTCTTATCCAACCTCTTGCCAGAATTTGATAAAACCAGAGACTTGCTGGAATTTGATACGAGCAAGGTCTTGCTCGAGTTGGACAGCACCAAAGTAGGTGTGGTCGGAGTAGGTGGAGGCTGCAGCTCATACAGATTGCTAGTGCTGACCGATAGCCGCAGCCTTTTCTCCAGGTCCCTCACGCCTAATATCAAAAACCACGAGAAGATTCAATCAAAATCATTTCATATATCCTAAAAAAACCACATAAATCTTCGATTGAAAATGCAGTGACCCTAGCATCAAAATGAATGCAGTTTCTTGCTATTCATCAATACCATTAAACATCAAGCAAATAGGAAAAAGAAAAACCGAAATTAAATTCAATCTCAATCGTTTTTCCAACCGAGAGGGATATCAATAACGCAAGAGACAAACAAAACAATCAGATACGAATTTCTTAGAAATCAAACATCCAAGACCAAATCCTTCTCCACTTTCTCGGCCATTAAAAATCGATACATTGTAATGATTTCAGCACCAACAAAAAGGAAAAACGAGGAAGATGAAAAGGAATTGAAGAGAAACAAGAATACCAGGTTTGATCCCAATCCCCATGGCTGAAATTCAAGGAATGCCAACCCTACAAAATCACCGTTGTGAGAAGAGATTTATATACATTTTGATGCAGAGGTAAAAGAAATTTCACGGGCCTTCAGAGAGCTGAGAGAGAAGGAATAGAGAGAAAATGAGCGCGACGCTTCGGCGCTCGAAATGGAAGAAGAAGACAAGCTCGTAAAACGATGCTGGTGGGGCCCACATCAGGATCCGCCACGTCGGATTCTTTTCTTTTTTTTTTCCTTTTTTCGTTTATTGTGTATTGATATTTCCCGCGTGAGCCGTGAGGAGTGAAAATAATAATAATAAATAATAATAATAATTATTATTATTTTCAGTTCTCCTAAAAAATAATCATAATCATGTATTTATAATTAAAATAATATTTTTTTTATTCGGACGAAACCTTTTGAGAAGTCCAAACTAAAGTTATTCGAACTTATACTCAAAGTAGACAATATTATACCAGTGTGTAAAGTCACGTTCGTCTAACAATAATATAACAATTTCGTCTTTAATTTTTAAAATATAACAATTTTAAATCCCTAAATATTAATTTATAATTAATTTTTGTAGTTTAACATTTGTGACCATTTTCTACCGTATAAAATTCTATTAATTAAATTATTACTAAATTATTTTTTTTCTTAATTAATTAATTATTTATTTACGGTATAAAATCGGCATATTTATTTCCAAATCAAATATTATATCTATTTTTTACTAATTTTTTTTCAAATCTAATGTGATCGACATGCTATTGATATAAATTAGAGAAATTTGCAAATATGGTCCTTAAACTATAGGATTATTGCCACAAACATGTTATTCGAGAAATTACCCTCGATTTTACAAACGATATATGTCATAAGAGTATAGATTACTATGGACCACAGTTCAAGCTCACCATTAATAGATGTTTGTTTTAACTTGTTACGTATCACTGTCTGCGTCACGATTTTAAAACGCGTCTACTGGGAAAGAGATCTCCACTTCCACACACTTAGTAAGAAATGTTTTGTTCCCCTCTCCAACCGACGAGTGATCTCACAATATAATGGTATTAGAGTTAGACATCGGACGGTGTGCCTCACCAAGGGAGGTGGATTGTGAGATCTCATGTCGGTTGGAGAGGGGAACGAAGCATTCCTTATAAGGGTGTGAAAACCTCTCTCCGCATTTAAAACTTTAAGGCTGACGACAATACTTAATGTCACGACCCCAAAAGAAATTTAACCTCGAGTCGTGACTAACAATAACTATGACGTGTAGTGTGCAAGCAAGAGTTTCAAAGGGAATCATTATTTCAAAAATGAATCGTTTATTTTGTAAGGAAAACATTTCGATGCAAAGAAGATTTATGTGACTAGTTATAGACAAGGAAAGAAAACATGAAAGACAAAGCGTACTAATCAGAAAAACTAGACTGACGCCCCGGGACACGCTTCCTTTGTGACAATTCACATCGTTCAACGCGCCCACTCTTGACCCGACGCCTCACGTACCTGAAAAAGAAAGGTATAGCAAGAATGAGTATAAAATTATACTCCGTAAGCCACCTACTTGTAAGCTCTTATCGCACCCTAAACTTAACAAACAACCATGGGCCTTCCTTTGGCTCTAGAACGTCTCGTTCTGGTCTTAGCTCATTAGGGCTTCCCCCTTGGAACTTGTCCCTCGGGGCTTCTTTGGTTCTTAGTCTTTTCATTTATACCCGTAGAGTTCCTCTTATGCTAACCTGTGTTGGACTGGTGCCCTGCGAGTGGCTACCTCGGCATGGCTATGAGATTACCTGGGTCTTACCTAGGAAGTGAGTTGCAACCCCCTAGTCACATGGTAATCTCCTGTATTTGGAAGGGCTACCTCCCCTATCCCATCCAACTAAATGGTCAGTTATGACGTGGGTATCCCGTTTCCCATGCTAAAATGGCTATCGAGCAGTCGAGTCCTAATCAGGAACCCGCTAGTCCCCCACGAAGCTATAACACCATCCACACACAAGTAGCCTAAGGGTACTCTAGAGGTGGTTCGTATGTCGTGGTAGTTTCTTAGGCTCCTAGGGAAAGGTTGGGTCTACACTTACTGACTTGTCACTTTAACAACATATCTCTAGACTTTATCAATCCTTTGGATCATGAAAATTAACTGAGTGTACACAACTACCATCCATCATCATTATACAAAATTCATGCAAAGTAAACATACATGCTCAACGGGGCGATAACATCCATCAACTCTTGGAGCGTAGAATTCACAAGTTCCCATCCTCCTTTCAGCATGAATTGAACATATATATAGCGGAAGCTTAAAGTATAACTGCAATACTCAAATAATTCTCATAATATTTCACACAATACATCTTACTTTTAACAATCAAATACCTACATTTAATCACGAAAAGCTAAGACCTAAGATAATTAAACATGCATACATTCCAAGCGACTCCTACTAGGGGTGTGTACACCCAACCCGAAAACTAGAGAACCCAACCAGACCCAACCCAAAATATAAGGGTTGGGTTGGGTCCATTTTTTTTAACCCGATCTGATTTGAGTTGGGTTCGGGTACCAAAAGAAAATGATTGGGTCAACCCAGCTCAACCCGAAAATATTAAAAAAAAAAAAATTAAAGTCCAAAAGCCCAAAGTCAAAGCCCAAGCTAAAGCTCAAACGTGACATTTCAAAACCCAATAATTACTTGGGAAAGAAATTTCTCACTCCCTCTCTCCTGTGCTCTGAGTCCTTGGCAGTAAGCACTCTCCTTGCGAGAATGACTATTATTTTAAATAAGTTATTTTAAATTTTTACCCCAATCTCATCCATTCCTCTTTTCAATTCATTTTACTTTGCCATCCATTCTTCTTTTCAATTCATTTTACTTTGTCATCCATTCCTCTCCCATTCATTTTACTCTTGCAATCCATTCCTCTGCAATTCACCCTCCAATTCATTTTACTCTGCAATCAATTCCTCTACAATTCATTTTATTCTACAATCCATTCCTCTGCAATTCATTTTACTATGCAATCCATTCTTCTGCCATTCATTTTACTTTGCAACCCATTCCTCTGCAATTCATTTTACTCTGCAATCCATTCCTCTATCATTCATTTTACTCTTCAATCCATTCCTCTGCCATTCATTTGACTCTGCAATCCATTACTCTGCCATTCATTTGACTCTGCAATCCATTCATCCATTCCTCTCCCTACAATCCATTCCTCTCTCTACCTCTCTGCAATCCATTCCTCTCAGCCTCTCCACAAAATACAAATCTCTCTCGATACTTAGTCTCTCACAAGGAATTTGATCTCAATAGCATTCTCTCGCGTTCTTTGTCTTGTTTCTTTCTCGTGCGCCGTCTTTCTCTTTTTAGTCTCCTCGAACGCTACAATGGGTAAGCTTTTTCTCTTTTTGTTATATCCCCTTGCAAAGACTGATTGTATATTTTAACCTTGATGCATTCTATGATAATTGTTCATATTGGGCTAAATGTTTGAATCATAATAGTTCTATTTTACTTTTTATAGATGTAAAACAATAGTGCAACTGTATGTGCAAGCCTTGATGCATCCTATGATAATTGTTCATATTGGGTTAAATGTTTGAATCATAATAGTTCTATTTTACTTTTTATAGATGGAAAACAATAGTGCAACTGTACGTGCAAGTAGCTCTAGTAATTATAATGCATCGAAATCACTATTGGCTACACAATCTGAATTTAAGAAGAGAAACCCAGTAAATCAACCGTGTGGGATCACTTTACAAGATTAGAGAACAATAATAAGAGGTACAAGTGCAACTATTTTTCTAAGGAGTATGCTTGTGATATTAATTATTGTGGAACTAGCACATTATGGAAGCACTTAAAAAATCAGTGTAGGAAGTACACATATAAGGTGGAGGACAAAGGACAAACCACTCTAAGTTTTCAACGTTCAATAGATGGAGAGGGTGGTAGTAATATTGTTACTTCATTGTTTAGTCAAACAAGATGTAGAGTAGCATGTGCCAAGATGATAATTATGGATGAATTATCATTTAAATTTGTAGAAAATGAGGGTTTCAAATTGTTTTGTAGTATTGCATGTCTTAAGTTTGACCCTCCGTCAAGAGTAGCCATTGCTAGAGATATATTTCAGCTCTATCTAGAAGAAAAAAANTAAAACAATAGTGCAACTGTATGTGCAAGCCTTGATGCATCCTATGATAATTGTTCATATTGGGTTAAATGTTTGAATCATAATAGTTCTATTTTACTTTTTATAGATGGAAAACAATAGTGCAACTGTACGTGCAAGTAGCTCTAGTAATTATAATGCATCGAAATCACTATTGGCTACACAATCTGAATTTAAGAAGAGAAACCCAGTAAATCAACCGTGTGGGATCACTTTACAAGATTAGAGAACAATAATAAGAGGTACAAGTGCAACTATTTTTCTAAGGAGTATGCTTGTGATATTAATTATTGTGGAACTAGCACATTATGGAAGCACTTAAAAAATCAGTGTAGGAAGTACACATATAAGGTGGAGGACAAAGGACAAACCACTCTAAGTTTTCAACGTTCAATAGATGGAGAGGGTGGTAGTAATATTGTTACTTCATTGTTTAGTCAAACAAGATGTAGAGTAGCATGTGCCAAGATGATAATTATGGATGAATTATCATTTAAATTTGTAGAAAATGAGGGTTTCAAATTGTTTTGTAGTATTGCATGTCTTAAGTTTGACCCTCCGTCAAGAGTAGCCATTGCTAGAGATATATTTCAGCTCTATCTAGAAGAAAAAAAAAGTTGAAATATTTTTTAGTCAGTCATTGCAAGAGGGTTTGTCTTACCATTGACACATGGACTTCGTTGCAAAACATTAATTACATGGTAATCACTGCACATTTTATTGATTCAGAATGAAATTTGCATAAAAGAATTCTCAACTTTTGTCAAGTTGCTAACCACAAGGGAGAGACTATTGACAAGATTATTGAGAGTTGTTTATTGGAATGGAGAATCGATAAGGTTTTCTCTATCACAGTTGATAATGCAAGTTCAAATGATATAGCTATTTCATATATATGAGAAGGCTTAGAAGTTGGAATTCACTTGTCTTAGATGGAGAAATATTACACATGAGGTGTTGTGCTCACATAATTAATTTGATTGTGAATGAANGAGGGTGGTAGTAATATTGTTACTTCATTGTTTAGTCAAACAAGATGTAGAGCAGCATGTGCCAAGATGATAATTATGGATGAATTATCATTTAAATTTGTAGAAAATGAGGGTTTCAAATTGTTTTGTAGTATTGCATGTCTTAAGTTTGACCCTCCGTCAAGAGTAGCCATTGCTAGAGATATATTTCAGCTCTATCTAGAAGAAAAAAAAAGTTGAAATATTTTTTAGTCAGTCATTGCAAGAGGGTTTGTCTTACCATTGACACATGGACTTCGTTGCAAAACATTAATTACATGGTAATCACTGCACATTTTATTGATTCAGAATGAAATTTGCATAAAAGAATTCTCAACTTTTGTCAAGTTGCTAACCACAAGGGAGAGACTATTGACAAGATTATTGAGAGTTGTTTATTGGAATGGAGAATCGATAAGGTTTTCTCTATCACAGTTGATAATGCAAGTTCAAATGATATAGCTATTTCATATATATGAGAAGGCTTAGAAGTTGGAATTCACTTGTCTTAGATGGAGAAATATTACACATGAGGTGTTGTGCTCACATAATTAATTTGATTGTGAATGAAGGGCTTAAAGAAATGCATGACTCCATTTCTAGTGTTCGCAATGCCGTGAGGTATGTTAGATCATCCCCAAGAGATTGATAAAATTTAAAGATCGTGTTAAACAAGAAAAAGTTAAATGCAAAGCACTTGTTTGTTTGGATGTGGCGACTCGATGGAATTCCACTTATTTGATGTTTGATCATGCCTTGAAATTTGAAAAAGCTTTCAAAGTATTAGAGAAGGAAGAATTATATTATGTTGATTACTTCAAAGAGGGGATCATGGAAACAAAAGAATAGGGCCACCAACCATTGATGATTGGAAAAATGTTGGATATTCATAGCAGTGGTACTCGATCCTCGTTACAAATTGGATTACATATCATTTTGCTTTTCAAATATTTATGAAGATGCTATGGCTAAAGTGATGGTGGATGGCATAAAGAATTATTTAATTCGTTTGTAGGATTACTACTAAGTTTTATGATAATGCTCAAGATCATCATCAATCTAAATCAAGACTCACTTCTAAGTCCATGAGTATGGAGATGGACACACTTGATGAAGAGAATTTGAGTGGTTCAATATTAGTATTATCAAGATACAAACGAAAAAGAGAAGACCAATATTCACTCGAGTTAAAGAATGGTGTGAATCGATATTTATCTGACCCTAGTGAAGAACTTGATGATAATTTTGATGTTTTGGCATGGTGGAAAGCAAATGAGTTTAAATATAGAGTTTTATCGAAAATTGCCCAAGATGTTTTTTGGTCGTTCTAGTGTCGATTGTATCTTCTGAATCAACATTTAGTACGGGTGGGAGGATTTTTTATTCTTTTAGGAGTTCTTTGAAACCTAAAACAGTGGAAGCTCTAATATGTACACAAAATTGGATCGGTAGAAAATGAGCATCCCTAGATATTCCTCAACAACTTGAAGATTTGGAGATTTGTTCTATGATTGAGACAGGTAACTCCAAACCTATTTATTGTCTATTTGTTAAGATGTATTCTATATTGTTATATCACAATTTATATTTTATTTTTCAGATGATTTAAGACCTTCAAGTTCCAACGTCATATGCAAGAATAATTATTTTTCAATGTAAGTAAAATATTTGAAGTTATACTGTGCTTTATCCAAACAATCTTAAAACGGTACTAACTTTCAAATGCTATTTTTCTTTTGTAGGAATTAAGAATGCAACAGAGGGTTGAATAATTTTAAATTTTTAAGTATTTTATTAAATGATGTAACTTTGGAATTAATTTATTGAATATTCTTTACCTATTTATAAGTGAATTTTTAGGCATTTTGTTGAAGGATTATATATTGTGAATGTAGATAATTTAATTAGATGTGGTAACTTTAGAATTGATTCATTGCATATTCTTTACATATTTATAGGTGATAATATGAATGCAATAGAGAGTTTGATATTTTTGATCTACAACTTATCGATAGTAATTGTTTTATCATTTTAGGTCATACAAATTAAATTCTTTCAAATTTTTTTGGACCAACCCGAACCCAACTCGAAATTTTTTTGGGTTGGGTTGGGAAATTTTTTGGGTCGGGTTGGGTTACTAATCCAACCAACCCAAACTTTTGGGTTGGGTCAAAAAAATCCTCCAACCCAACCCGGACCATGTACACCCTTAACTCCTACAAGTATTTCTTCCTAAAGTTTCGTGTGGTGACTTACTTGGATGATGTCTGCCCTTACGCAGCGTTTCCACACAATTGGCGTATCGAAAGGTAGTGATTTTTCTTCAATTAGGTCCTATTTCATATAAAATAGGGATAGGATTGGAATCGGGAGGAAAATAGAGAAAACAGAAGTCGAACGAGATGAAAACGGGCTTTACACGCGCTTCCACGCGCTGGGATAGAATCACTCATAGGTTCCACACGCGAGTGTCACGCGCCCAAGATTTTCTGCAGCTGCAGGTCGTCAGTTCGGTTCGGGTGGACCACGGTTCGTTTCACCGCATGGGTACCGGGTCAGCCGAGGGACGCGGGTCGGGTTGCATGGCTGGGGACGCGTGTCGCTGGAAGGGTGGAGTCGCGTCTTCCCAGGCGACGTCGACTCGTGTCCGATGGTTGTTGGCGCACGCGGTCCTCTTGCCAGTTGGCACGTGGCGCGTCGTTGGCTTCTCTCTCCTCCTAGCAGAAAAACAAGGTTTCCGATTAGTTTTCCGACATTCTTCTTATTTTTCTATCTCTCAATTCTAATACAAAACGTAATGACTTTTTCAACAAAGTTTTAGATCATACTTCAACCTCCATGCCAATATTTTTTTCTTGATTTTTACTAATCATACGACGAGTTATGACGAGTTATGAGCGTCAGAAAGAAGTCCGGTAACATCCTTACCGTTCTTGGAAAGGTTCTCAGATCTAGACCTTTCGTCCAATTTCCACACAAAATGAGTGGCTGATCTTTCCTAGATAAAGATAGTAAACTTTAACCCTCTATTCCCAAAAGAAATCTCTAATGTAACAGCCAAAAATAAATAAATAAATATTATTATAAAGAACAAACAAATATTATTATGTAAAAAAAAAAAAATAATAATTATTCCCTCATCCCTCCTAATCACTTTCCCCAACAATCTCTCCTCAACCCAATTCATAGTTACTGACAAATGAAACAGAAATGAAAAATGTTCAGATTTGAGATGGGTTTGCAGAGATGATCAACATTTACATAGTAGAGAGATTTGAGATTTCTCTGTAAGTTATATATCAGATCTCCTTTTTTTTATCTGATTATTTAGTTTTATTTAGCAATTTACTTTGTTAGAAAATCGTTAGGAAAAAATAGAATAGATTAAATTGGCCAAAATAATTGATAACTAATTGAGAAGATAGCAAAAAAAACTAGAGTAGAATGGTTAAACTATCAGAATTTCTTCTCTCAGCAAAAACAAACACAAAAAAAAGAAGTTCAGATTTAGTTTTGGCAGTGAGAGATATTTTGCTAGAAAAAGATTTTGCATTTTATTTAATGATATTAAAAGGATTTTGCAGTAGTTTTCCTTTTATATTATTTAAGGATATTAAAAGTCATCCTCAAACAAAACACGGGGATAATTAAAAGAAGGGAAATACAGTAAGAGACAGGGAGGGAAGATTGTGAATATAATTGAAATTATCTGGAAAATGTTAAAGAGTATTAAACACGGTAAGAGAAAATAGAATATGTGGAAAATTTTAGTGGGTATTAAATGGTTTATAGGAAAATAATAGAATATTTGTAAGAGAAAATAGAATATCTGAAAAATTTTAATGGGTATTAAATGGTTTATATGAAAATAATACTATAACAAACGTATATAAATATTTCAAGTCCTAACTCAGGCAAAGACTCTAACGTTCGCATGAAGTATAACACATGGATCAATATAAATTAGAGAAACAATTTTGCAGAAATTCAAACTCGGAAGTGATGTCATGGGCTCACATAGGTTGACTTGGAGTTCAATGGACTTTCATTAAGGATAACCACGGAATCGAACTTTCGTTAAGGATATATTCGTGACAACGACTTAAGCTAACCAGGTAAGTGATCTTACTATCGGCATGGTTATTTTTGATGTTGACACGTGCCCTGTGGTTCTGCACGTGTCATATATATTGATATGTGTGAATTGTCTGTGGATTGATATGCTTCCTATATGTTATGTTATGTTATAATATGTGGTTTGTATGATAATAATTATGGTACGATGTGCTCAAGGATA